>NW_024739311.1:0-19878 GCF_018991925.1 Homarus americanus | reverse complement strand
AAAGAGAAGACAGGTAACTAACGATATAATTGGCTGGGAAATAAAGAGAAAGGCCGATGGAATAAATTATCTTCATCTTTGTATGCTGATCATATGTAGCAAAAGAGATAAGACTGGTGCGATAGTAATAAAACCACTTTGCTATGTTAAAAGAGAGAGACGAGATATATCCACTGGGTCGCCGCACCCCCAAAACATTAGTAAAATAATAGCAACAGTCATAACAATAACGATGGTGATAAAAGTAGTGGGAGTTATAAAACAAAACCTCTAAAATATTAAGTGGTAAGAGAAATAACAACAGTTGTGGTAGCGGTAGGGGAGTTTGGAATAGAAACAACAGTAGTTATATGACAACGTATTTTCCCTTCCTACACACACACACACACACACACACACACACACACACACACACACACTAGCAAACATCACCAAGTGTGCTTAACAATCAACTCGTTTTTCCTATGCGTCCAACGAAAATGAGAAAAGTTACATGAACCTACTAGAGTTTACAGAACTTATAACAGCTGTAAAAGTGAAAAACGTACAGACTTTCACTGGCTGGTAAAAGTTGGGAGTGTAGGAATGTTCCGAGAGCTTTTAAAAGACACGCGATAAGGATGCCAGAATATTAGATAGTGTGAAGATAAAGAGGCTTAGCACCAGCCAACTCCAGTGGGTGACTCTCTCTTGCTATCGCCGAAGACCACTAAAGCATATAACTGGTCTCCGGCAAGATTCCAGGGTCGATTTATCGTATTAGAGGTGTGTGTGTGTGTGTGTGTGTGTGTGTGTGTGTGTGTGTGTGTGTGTGAGTTCGGCCTGGTGAAGGTTGGTTATACAGTATGTTAGGCCGGGGTAAGCTATGTTAGAGGGTAGGTTAGGTTATGTTAGAGGTAGATTAAGTCATGTTAGACGGTAGTGTACGTTAGGTTAGGTTATGTTAGAGGTAGAGTAGTTATGTTAGACGGTAGTGTTCCTTATGTTAGGGGTATGTTAACGAGTATGTTAGGGTAATGTAAGGGAATAAGAATCCTGCCTTTTTCAGGTCGCTTGGAAGTCCTACTTGTAACGTCCAGTTCCAACTCTATAAAAGGTGAATGGCGATAAGCAGAACATCCGGTTTCAAATTTGCTTGGTGACTACCGGGACACCATGCCCAAAGGCAATCACAGCTAGCCCAATCAAGCTTATAAAATCGTAATGAGGTGACGATGATGTTGGCAAAGTTAAGTTGGGCAGTAAAGGCTATGTTAGAGGACAGGTTAGGTGAGCAAATAAACAGGAGCAGGAACCCATTCTCAGCTAACCTAACCTAACCCACCTACCCCTAACGTAACCTAACCTAAACCTAATCTAACCTAACCTAATCTAACCTAAGCTAATCTAAAAAAAAAGAAAAAAAAAGAGCTTAAATATAATACCTCAGATCCGGCTCTCGGTTTGTCTTGTCCCCTCAAATGGTATGTGTTTATGAGACCATTTTGCTACAACTGTCGAGTGAGATATACATTTTTTAGTCCTCTCGTGTATAATAAAAATAAAGTTATCTCTCCTTCCTGTCACACACACACACACACACACACACACACACACACACACACACACACACACCGATACTATGTGAGTCTTTTTTGTTTGTATCGTCATATTGTTTCCATAGATTATTACAAAAATAAGAAAATTAGTGAAAACAGAAAAGTAAAGATAGTGTAGATACATCAAGGATAAACCAGAATGAACGCGATATATAAGGTGTGTGTGTGTGTGTGTGTGTGTGTGTGTGTGTGTGTGTGTGTGTGTGTGTGTGTGTGTGTTTCTCAGATATATAGTAACATATGTGGGAATTGAAGACGTCATGATATTGTCTCCATTCAGACTCAGATGATTCGTCGGTGACCTTTGACCCTTGTAAAATGGAAAAAAATAGTAAAGGTGGTCTATCGTAACAACTTACAACATGATTGGTCTAAATATGGATAAACAGAGAAACTTAAATACATATGTAATTTAGTGAATTTAACTTTTTGCTGTATAACATTAAAAAAAAGAGAAATTAAGATTAATTAAATTTCAAACTTCAAATTAATTAGCTCAAGATTGATGAAGTGGCGATGGTTTGTGAATTATCTCCAAGAAGAATGAAAGAAAAAATGAAAGAATGAAGAGGAAAACAGGAAGAAAATCCACAATAATGACATGTCTGTTACCTTCAAGAGGAGATGAATATTGATGACGTTACACCATATCGCAGGGGCTTATGGTTACCCACACAGTGTAACAGTAACCCGGAAACTACAAATAATCACATGTTTTACTAAGTCTAGCATGAGGATGAACACCTCGGGCCCCCAGGAGAGCCCACACCTCGTATAACAGACCCAGGTCAGGCTCTCCGTAAAGCCTGGTGTGCTCTCGCTGTCATTATTTATTACTAAAACTCATGCATTATGCAAATTAGATGCTTAAAACTCTCCTATGTTCCAGCAGACCAGGAAAAACTGAAAACATTCGAGGGTTTCTAAATGCTTATACTCTCCTTGCGTCACTTTCCTTTTGTTTTTATTTTTTTGCCTGAAACTTTTGTGTTGGAGTTAAATTTGTGCTGCACTAGAGACGAGTGTTGCTTCTAGTGAACGTTTTTCATGGAACAACAACGCGAAACATTCACTTAGCCAAGAGTTTTTGTGAAATACTCGACTGGGCTGTGACACCTCACCCAGTTGTCGGTCATCTGGTTATAAAAAAATACAAGTTTTTTAAATACCAATCTGGTGTGATACACATGGCCTTCCTTCAAACATTCGTCAGACTTAGGATCACGATTACGAATTACGACAAAGTTTTAACAGCGGTTCACATACTGTAGTTCATTCTAGGAGCTTTTTAACATCATCATATGTATTATTGACTATATATAACCATACACAAACACCACTAAGTTACGGGTAATGAACTCAATATCCTTTCCCAGACAGCAATAATTTTGTTCCTTGTTAAAAAAAAATGTATATAAAAATCAATAAAGTGTCAATTAAATTATAGTGAAGTATTGATAAGTTAATGATAATATCCAGAAACAAATGATAATTCTGGATTTATGTTACGAGCTATGACCATAAAATATTACCTGTGGAATTAGCTGAAATAATTATATTGTCCTCTCCTACTATTTCACCTTAGCTTTTGTACTAGATCAAAAGACTGTTTTAGATGCAAAATGAAGTTAATCTTGATTTATGGTGTCTCAGTCATGCTAAACAGATCAGATGATGCTTTATAGCAGGAGGTGTCTTCCTCTGAAAGCATCAAACTCACTCTAACAGATTACCTTTGGCGTCTGGGGAATTTTCTTCCTGGTTAGTATTTCAGTCCCAAGAGAGAAAGGAGGCATTGTAGTTGCCTCCTTAATGTGTATGTGTGTGTCTGAAACAAATATCTATAAAACCACTGAACCGATTTTACGAAACTCAGCAAAGGCGAGGCTGTGATTTAACAACAGGAAACAACACCTATTTGCTGTGTTAATAATAATAATAATAATAATAATAATAATAATAATAATAATAATAATAATAATAATAATAATAATAATAATAATAATAATAATAGTAGGTAGAAAAGCGATGTGGAAGGTATTGAAAATATCTGGAAACTTGATGCAATCAGTTCATATGTGTACAGGGAAAGTGAAGTACTATATCTTTTGGAGTTTATCTGTGATTTGTAACGTCGCCATAGTTGCTCAATACTTTCATGGACGGGATAGTAGGAGAGGGGAAAGTTAGAGTAATGGACAGAGGGTGCAAGTTGGGTAAATAATGAAATGGGAAGGCAATGGGAGGTGAGTCATCTTCTGTTTACAGATGACACTGTGCTAGTGGGAGATTCGGAGCAAGCAACAGTGATGAGTTTGGGAGAATGTATGGTCAGAGAAAAGCAAAAATTAATGCTGAAAAGAAGAATCGATGTTAGTCTGAATGCATACGGAATGGAGGAAGTGGTGTATTTCAGAAAGGTAAGATTTAATGTGTTAGCAGTTGGGGAAAAAATACAATTTGAACAATAGAGTAAAAAATAAGAAAAAATAAAGAAAAAATAGCAGGTGTATAGAGAATGGCATCCACAAGGTAGAATATTATCGCCCCCCCCCCCAAAAAAAAAAATATACGCCATAAGCCACAAGATATCATCCATAGTGTAGGAACAGACGCACAAACAGACAGACAGGCAGAGAAGGCGACTCCTTCATCGTTGAGGAGAACGAAAAAAGAACACATCGCTACACAAATTCACACATTACACCTCTTCTTACTATAACAAGGGGTTTTTCTTACAGATAATAAAACTGTAGTGAAGTACATCATAGCGCCGCCTGAGTTAATCACATTTTCTTTTATTTCGGAATAGAATAAAGAATGTGTTGTGAGGTAGTGAATGTCTTCGGTGGGATTCTCTTGTAGAAAATTTTAGGTATAAATTAAATGTAATCCATTTATGCGTACTTGAGGAGCGTCTTTCCTACAGCCACTCACTGATGCTATTGGATTAGAAATGACCGTCAAAGAATGGAAACCGAATGAGGAGGTGGGGATGTAGTGACAGAAGAGGTGTGTGTGTGTGCTGAGAGAGAGATAGAGAAGAAAACAGTCTAACAAACGTAGAGACAAACAGAAAAAAACAACCATAGAAGGAGAGAGATACTCAAAGTAATAAAGAGAGAAAGACACACGCAAAAACTTCACTAAGGAAAGGCACCAGCAGCTCGACCACCAGACACCAAATCACCACAATAACACTCGCCTTAATAATGTACAGTACACGCTAATGTCTCCTTCAACTTACCAGACATACCTCTATCTCTCTTCTTGCTACCTGTCTCTCTCTGTTCTCCCACCTCTCACTCTCTCTTTCCCCTTCTCCTTTCATTTTCCTTTCCCATTTCTCCACTCTCACTTCTTTCTTTCTTCCCCTTCTATCTCTCCTTTATCCCTGTGTGTCGAGGATTTCTCTGCATGGAAATCTATTCACCTGTTTATTGACTTATTTACTTTGCTTCCTCGCCTGAGTGTGTTGATGCAAAGCTGTTCCTACAAACTCTTTGTTGTCGTGACGTTGAAGATTTTGTTCAGCTTTTGTTCATAAGTAAAAAAAGAACATTCCGTAATTCCTGATGTAGGATGATTTAACCTCTCGACGACGATGATTTATTCCTCGGGGATTATGTTAAACCCCTCACGGACGATGATCTTATCCCATAATGATAATGATTTAACCCGTTGAGGACGATGAATTAACTCCTTGATGACGATGAGTTAATTCCTTTCACAATGACATCCCTGATAACTCCACTTGTTCATAAAATTCGAATCCAACAGAGGCAGGGATGGGATTCAGGAGATGCCATCTACTGGAGAGATGATAAAGAGTCAGAAGTGGCCATCACACAGGCGAGAAAACACGCCTTGACCCCGGCATAGTGAGCCGAAACTTACACAAGTCACAGACCTCGAGCCAATCCCACTGAGACCCCAAAACTGCTCTAGGCGGGCTGGATATACGGCCTTGTAAAAGAACCTCAACAATACTTTGTAATGCCTCTCCCTAGAGCCTGAAACCCAATAACAGCCGTAATTTTTTGTCCTTTGTAGTTGTATGAAGTTTTAACAAGTCCAATAACTTTTAATAGCTATGAAAGATAAAAGAGTAATGAAAATCAATACAGTTATTTGAATTAGCATTGATATATACTGTATATGTAATAAAAAAAGACCGTATTTTGTGAGGTTGAACTTGATATATGAAAAAAAGTCTGAATTTATGTTTTTAATGTTGATGGTTACTGATACATCGAAGAGTATAAGATTTACACATCTTTCTCCGAAATGAATTTACATTCTGAAGGAAATTTGTTTTCTCTTACTACAGAGGACAACGTTTTTCTTTTTCTTTGTTTGGGTTAACTGAGAGAAAAAAGAAGAAGAGAAGGTAAGGGAGAGAAGTGACAGAAGGATGTAGAAAGTGACAGAAGTTGGTTGAGACTGAAATTCACACACACACACACACACACACACACACACACACACACACACACACACACACACACACACAGTCATCCAACCCAATTTAAGAGTAGGTGAGAGAAAGAAGGAGAAAGAGGAAGAAGAATTAGAAGAGAAAGCCAAGATGGACATTTTTGAGGTGGCGTTACTCAGCTCAGTGCAGACTCCTCAAAATGTGTCTCCCTAGAGTCAGACAAGAACGTGTTTTTTCTGTGAAGGTTTAGCAGACTGCTCTAAATTTCACCCATAAGAAAAGTTCCCGTGTGTTTATTATCCAGAGAATTAACTAGCAGGTCAGAGATGTATAAACTCTAATATGTACAAGAGAAGGAGAGATAGGGGTGTGTCCTTTCCACACCCAGGAGAGAATGAGAGATATCTCACAAGGGAGGTAGTGGTTTTTTTTTTCTCATAAAGGATATATAGAGTTACTTTGTACATATCCATAACGAATCATGAAGTTTTTACTCTCTCTCTCTCTCTCTCTCTCTTTCTCAACTATTATATCTATCTTCTCCTCTCACGAAACACCTATTAGTTACAATCTAGAGGTACACTTACATGGTGTTGTCCTACAGAAACTCACTAAAAACATCTAGGATTCATACAGTAGGAGAGAGAAGATAGCTTTTCAGATAGAAAGATAGAGAGACATAAATTGAAAAGGAGAAGGAGAGAGGTAAGAGAGAGATATATGAAAGAGAGGATTAGGAGGAGTGAGAAGCATATAGCCATAATATTTAGAAGAAAGAGAGAAGGAGAAACAGATAGGGAGAGAGAGAGAGAAAGAGAGAGCGAGAGAGAGAGAGAGAGAAAGAGAAAGAGAGAACTGGAAAAAAGTAAGAAATAGGAAGGGAGGTTATGTAATGAATAAAGAATGACCGAGAGAGAGTGAGAGAGAGAACAACAGACAAACGAGAGTTGTTTAATGTGGCGGACCACCTGGAATCACCCCCCCCCCCAGTCACCTGTATAACTCATTTGCCTGGTTTTGTTATACGTGAGACCTGTGCGTATGGTCTACTGTGACCCCGTTTACCAAATGGCCGCCGTGAGGAAAAGAGAGAGAGAGAGAGAGAGAGAAAGAGAGAGAGAGAGTAAAAACATACATGTAAAGAGAGGTAGAGAAGGAAAGACTGACAAAAACAGGAAAAATAAATAAAAATATAAAAAAATATGAAGGGATAGATTCATATTGAGAGATAGAGACCTACACAGATAAAAATTAAATTATAGTTAGAAAAACGCTATAAGACAAACAATAAAAAAGCGAAAGAGTAATAAGAAAAACTAGAAAAACGACACCCATTATTTATCAAGGGTCTCTACCTCGAGTCCCTTAGCAGGGCCAGGTAGGGCAATTAGTCACCTGCTGAAGAAGAAACCCTACCATATACCACAGAGATATCCATGAGAGAACAATGTCCCTGGCACTGTGAGGAGGAGGAGGAGGAGGAGGAGGAGGAGGAGGAGGAGGAGAAAGAGGAGGAAGAGGAGGAGGAGGAGGAGGAGGAGGAGGAGGAGGAGGAGGAGGAAGAGGAGGAGAGGAGGAGGAGGGAGGAGGAGGAGGAAGAGGAGGAGGAGGAGTTGGAGGAAGTAGGAGGAGGAGAAGAGTTGAGGAGGAGGAGGAAGAGGAGGAGGAGGAGGAGGAGAGGGTTGGGGGAGGCTGTGTAATATTATTATAGAAACAGATTAATCTTATGTGCCCCTTATGTACTTTTCTTGTATTCTGAAAGGCATAATTTCTCTCTCTCTCTCTCTCTCTCTCTCTCTTTCGTCACGGAGGCAAACAAGAAGCCAAGTATTTCTTTCTCAGTACCGATTATAATTCAATAAAAATAAATATAAAAAACACCGCCGACTCAACTTTCCTCAGTGGTAATTCCACACCAATTAAAACTTAAATAACCCGCAATCTTGAAGTCTCAGAATCTTCGGGTAATCATTGTTCCGCTTTTACCTCCCTTACGCTTAACATCGTAATAATCCACAAGACACAAATAAGACGACGGCTGGGGGGGTGATGTGGTTCTCTGCCCAAGTACCTTACCCCTCACCCCGCCACACACACACACACACACACATACACACACTCACTCACACACACACACACACACACACACACACACACACACACACACACACACACACACACACACACACACAGACCAGACTCGGCTAAAATTGTATCACCCCCCATCCCCCTCCCCCATCCTCGCCCATCCTGGGAGGTGGAGAATGGCACCATCCGTCAGGCGCCGACGGAAGGTATCAGGACCCACCCACTGGGAGGGGCGTGGAATCCCCCCCATCCCCCTCAAAAAGAAAAATAAATAAATAAAATAATAAAAAAAAATTCCCGTCCCCCATCCGGCCCTCATCCCTCCACCCCCATCCCCCATCCTCGCCCATCCTGGGAGGTGGAGAATGGCACCATCCGTCAGGTGCCGACGGAAGATATCAGGACCCACCCACTGGGAAGGGCGTGGAATCCCCCCCATCCCCCCCACCCCCTAATCCTCGCCCATCCTCGCAGATATGGGTGATGAGCAGACCCAAAAGTGCCGCCCCCCAAAAGTGCCGCCCGGGACGGACCGCTCCCTCCCAGAACACACTCATGATCTAAAAAGGACAAACACTAATATAAATCCAGAAGTTCTCACGATCATTAAGACAGCCACGGGGAGCCCTTCGTGCCAGGGAGGGGGGTGGGAGGGGCAGGGGAAGGCGAGGGGTGTGTGGGTTGGTTGGATAGGTGTGGGCTGGATAAGGTGTGGTTTGGTTGGTTAGGGGTGTGGGTTAGCATTAAGGTGTGTGGGTTGGTTGGATAGGGGTAGGTGAGGGAAGGAAGGGGTGGCAAGGGAAGACTAGGAAGGATATTTGCTAAGAGTGGACGTATATTACCGCTGTACCAACACATTCCTGCCTTGTACACCTGCACCCTCTTCCCCTCTACTACTACCGCACCACCACCACTGCTGCTGCTCCTACAGCTGGTTGAGGGTTAGGATTGTGGTGGTGGTGGTAGAGGGTGAGGATTGTGGTGGGAATGGTGGTGGTAGAAGGTTGGGGAGAGTGCTGAAGGACAACCACCACACAACATGGGGAGGAAAATCCTATTGTTTTCAATTGTGAGAATTTACTCAACCTTTTAACTGATCCTGAATTGTATATTTCCTTCGGGTCACGGTTCTAGTTCACGGGACTAGGTTCACGGCTCTAGGTCACAGATGTAGGTCCTGGCTCAAGGTCACGGTTCTAGGTTACGGGACTAGGTCACGGCACGGCTCTAGGTCACGGCTAAAGGTCACGGCTCTGTCACGGTTCTAGGTCACGGCTCTTAAATAACAGCTATAGGACACGATGCAAAGTCACGGCTCTAGGTCACGGGACTAGGTTTCCGGTTCTAGTTCACGGCTCTAGGTCACGGGACTAGGTTTCCGGTTCTAGTTCACGGCTCTAGGTCACGGCTCTAGGTCACGGTTCTAGTTCACGGGACTAGGTTCACGGCTCTAGGTCACAGCTGTAGGTCCTGGCTCAAGGTCACGGTTCTAGGTTACGGGACTAGGTCACGGCACGGCTCTACGTCACGGCTAAAGGTCACGGCTGTCACGGTTCTAGGTCACGGCTCTTAAATAACAGCTATAGGACACGATGTGTGCCTGCTCTAGGTCACGGACTAGGCTCGGTTCCAGTTCACGTCGGTGCCCACGGACTAAAGGTCACGGCTCTAGGTATGGTTCCAGTCTGGCTTATTCTAGGTCACGGGACTAGGTTTACGGTTCTAGTTCACGGCTCTAGGTCACGGCTCTAGGTCACGGTTCTAGTTCACGGCTCTAGGTCACGGCTAAAGGTCACGGCTCTCTCACGGTTCTAGGTCACGGCTCTTAAATAACGGCTATAGGTCACGATGCAAAGTCACGGCTCTAGGTCATGGCTGTCACGACTCAGGGTCACGGCTCTGTCACGGATATATGTCACGGATCTTGGTCACGGCTCTAGGACACAGCCCTAGGTCACGGTTCAAGGTCACGGCTCTAGGTCACGGGTTTAGGTCACGGATCTAGGTCACAGTTCAAGGTCACGACTCTGTCACAGTTCAAGGTCAAAGTTCTAGATCAAAACTCTAGGTCACGGCTCTAGGTCACGGTTCAAGGTCACGGTTCAAGGTCACGGTTCAAGGCAAGGTTCTAGGTCACGGCTCTAGGTCACGGATCTAGGTCACAGCTCCAGGTCACGACTCTGTCACGGTTCAAGGTCAAAGTTCTAGATCAAAACTCTAGGTCACGGCTCAAGGTCACGGTTCAAGGCAAGGCTCTAGGTCACGGCTCTTTGTCACGGCTCTAGGTCACGGCTCTAGGTCAAAGACTTTCGACGAAATACCTCATTATCGGGTGGACAGTTTAATTTAACTTTGCCAAAAAATTGGATAATGTCTCCTCATAACCCCACCCTTCCTCTCCTTTACCTTACCTTCCCCCTCTCTCCCTCTCCCCCTCTCTCTTCCCTCTTTCCCTCTCCCTTCCCTCTCTCCCTCCTCTCTTTCCTTTTCCATTTCTCCTTCTCCCTCCCCCTCCCTTTATTCCCTCTCCCTTCTCTCCCACCCCTTCCTCTCCCCTTCCTCTCTCCTTCTCCCTCTTCTCCCTTCCCCTCTGCCATCCCCCTATCCATCCCCTTTCTCCTTCTCCCTCTTCTCCCTTCCCTCTGCCATCCCCCTATCCATCCCCTTTCTCCTTCTCCCTCCTCTCCCTGCCCCTCCCTTTCTCCCTCCCTTCTTTCCCACCCCTTTCCCCTACCCTCTATCCCATCCCCTTTCTCCTTTTCCCTCTTCCTTCCCTTTCCCTCCTTCCCCTTTCTCCTCCACTCCCCCCCCGTTCTTCCTCCACTCGGCCTCCCTTCTTCTTTCACTCAATAAAATTATTATTATTATTATTATTATTATTATTAATATTATTATTATTATTATTATTATTATTATTATTATTTCTGCTTCAGTAAAGAGATATAGGAAAGAGGTAATTTTGTCTGTTAAAAAAAATACAAATAAAAAATTCCAAAGGAAACTCAGATCTTTTGGTTTGATATGCAACACACACTAAAAATTATTGTTTTTTCTAATGTACTGTAGTGTATATTGTTATGGTGATTCCAAAACTTTGATCCCTTTTTTTGGAGAAATTCATAGAACAAAAATTATAAGCCCTTTAAAATTTTAATGATCTATATAAAAATGTTAACCTAACCTACCTAACTTAACCTAACTGGAAACTGACTTAACTATCATAAAATAAAGTATACTGTCTTTCATATTTTAAAGGTTGGATTAAGGACAAATTCACTTAGGTTAATTTATGGTCACAGTTAATTAGTCAAGTCTGACATATTTCTGTTGTACGTATATCACATTTATTGAATATTCATAATTTCATTATCTTTGAATATCCAAGAATTGTAATATAAAAACAATTAACGGTAAAGGTAGTCATACCTGTGATTACTTTCTACAATTATTGCATCTAGTTATAATTGAGTGGAGCATCAAGGTGAGTTAGGTAAGATACAAGGAGTTTAAAGATGAAAATGTATTACGGTCTCTCCTCGACTTACGACGGTGTTCCGTCCCGACGACCAGGTCGTAATACCTCAAATATTGTTATTAAATATTATCATCAATGACTTCTTTTGGTATTAAACAATACAATTTGGTGCTAATTTTTTCCTCTTATATAAAGTAGCTTTAGTGTATAGGGTGAAACATCTATCATGAAGTGATTGTCATTAGAACTTTACGGGGTCTGAATTTGTAAAAAAACACAACTAATGTGTTTAATCTACTCATAATCAATTTGGTAAAATGAATGTTTAGGTCATCCACCTCTACTTGGCATTTGAAAAAACATAATTTCAATGTCACCAAACCTAACCTAACCCAACTTAACTAATCTAACATAACCTAACTTAACTGGTAAAAATCGGTCAACTTAAAATCATTAAATTCGCTGGATGGCCAAAAAGATAATAATATCATCAATTCCATTTATTTTAGAAGGACTTATTCATTTTTGTTGAAATCATGGACATACAAAGCCAATATATCTACATTTGATTCTACCAGTGTGAATGGCAAAGTTAATTAATATCACCACTCCAACTGTTGGCCCAAACAAGTCGTAAAGTAGTTCTTTTTTGTAATACATCGAGTCACTAAGGGAATATAAAAATAAAACATGAATTTAGGTCACTGAATTTATCTTATTAGTAGCAAATTGTGGTTAAACTGATGCACAAATGAAACATGCCTGGGAAGTACCTAGCACTAGTTACCTGGCATATTTGGACTTATTAAAATATGAAATCTCGGCTAATAAGTAATTATACTAAGGAAATAATTATTTTGGTAGTGATGGACTGTTATTAATTGCGCTCATTACGAAAATTGGGTCGATATTAATTCTGATAAAGGACGTCATTGACCATCCCAGAGGAAGCTGTTCTCACCACTCTTCAAATAGACCATTTACGACTTTTTTTTATTTCAATTTGATTTCAATACATTTCTACACATAAATTAGTTGTATTAGTTATCTTAAAGGCTTACCTTTTATGATTGTTAGGCGAATTTGGAGGATATAAACGGCGCTGTAGAGGCTGGCGGCATTTTTCGTACACAAACATGGACCGCTTTTAAAAAGAACAATACAATTCTGCATGTGCTGTTCTGTATGGAGTATATCGTATAACAAATATTATTCCTTTGCAGATTTATACATTTTATGTCCATCCAAATCAATTTTCTTTCTTTTGGTTTCAAAAATAGTTGCCGGACGAAATTTCCCCATGTTCCAATAACGATGGCTGTCCACGGGTAATGTGAACCTCGTGGAGAACTGAAGTTGTTCCTGGAAATGAAATGGAAGGATGATTTACTAAGTTGATATTGTGTTCTCCTCTATCTCTCTCTTGTGTGTGGTTTTTTTACGGGAATTAGCCAACCCGGGCACAGGTCAAACGACCCACAACGGAGCCTGGGGGGCGAAAAAAAAGAACTTTATTTTTATGAGATTCTGTCTGTTCGTCCATCTTGTGCGGGCAATCAACATGGTTGGTAGTGAGCCGGTCGAGTCTCTGTTGTTTTGACGCTTTTTTGTTTTTTTAATGCCCCAATTTAAAAGAGTAACTTACAGTAGATGAATTCACCATTTGGGGGTAAGGGTGGGGGGAGTGAGGGTGGGGGATGGGGGTTGGCGGGGTGAGGGTGGAGGGTGGGGGATGAGGGGTGTGGTAATGGAGAAGGTTTAGGTGAGGGAATTTAGTGGACAAAGACTTGAGAATCCAACAGACATATACACAAGATAGTCATACACACACATACATGGCAGTCATATGCACAAGACAGTCATACACGCACACACACACCCGAGAGTCATGTACACAAGAAGACAAGTCATACACGCCCACATAGCTTGAATGTTGTACGGAGTGCCCCATTATATCTCTATGTTAATAAACGTCTACTTTTGGAGGTTGACTGCGTAAATATATGAATTATTAAAGAAAAACAGGAAAAACAGCTAATGTAACATAAATAGACCTTCCAAAAAGTCGATAGTAATTCCCCTGCCTGTGACACGACGAAGTAAGTACCTCTATCTAGCTCCTCCAGTCCTAGATCGAGGCAAGGCCAAGCCAGTTCATCACTTATTAACTAAACTCTCGGGTAGGTGTAGGTTAGGTAGGGTAGGACATCCCGTCTATAACCCCCACCCATCATCCTCTCACCCATCCTGGGAGGTGGGGAATGGTACCATCCGTCAGCCAACAACAGAAGGTACCAAGAACCACTGACTGGGAAGGGTGAGAGGATGAAGGGGTGGGTGTAGTGGGTGGTGTGCTAAAAAAATAAAAAATATATATAAAAAAAATAAAAAATAAAAAATAAAAAAAAATAAAAAAAAATAAATAAATAAAAAAAATAAAAATAAAAAAATAAAAAAACGAAAAAAAAGTGTAGTGGGTCGTTGCGTTGGGTCGTTGGGTTCGTTGCGTTGGGTCGTTGGGTTCGTTGCGGTGGGTCGTTGGGTTCGTTGCGTTGGGTCGTTGGGTTCGTTGCGTTGGGTCGTTGGGTTCGTTGCGGTGGGTCGTTGGGTTCGTTGCGTTGGGTCGTTGGGTCGTTGCGGTGGGTCGTTGGGTCTGCTGGGTGGGTCGTTGGGTTCGTTGCGGTTGCGTTGGGTCGTTGGGTTCGTTGCGTTGGTGGGTCGTTGGGTTCGTTGCGTTGCGGTGGGTCGTTGGGTTCGTTGCGTTGGGTCGTTGGGTTCGTTGCGTTGGGTCGTTGGGTTCGTTGCGGTGGGTTCGTTGCGTTGCGTTGGGTCGTTGGGTTCGTTGCGTTGCGTTGGGTCGTTGGGTTCGTTGCGGTGGGTCGTTGGGTTCGTTGCGTTGCGGTGGGTCGTTCGATTCTTTTGGTGTTTTTTTAACTTAAATGATTAATATAATTGAGAATAATAATTAGAACATTTATAATTACTGTAATTCCTGGTCATTTGTCAACAACATCAGAATTGAGACAGCACAAATAATACGTCATAAAATAGGGTAGTGTTGGGTAGGGTGGTGTAGGGTGGTGTAGGGTGGTGTATTGGGGGTGTAGGACATCCCGACTATAACCACCCACCCACACCCATCATCCTCTCACCCATCCTGGGAGGTACCAAGAACCACCGACTGGGAAGGGTGAGAGGATGAAGGGGTGGGTGGGGTGAGAGGGATGATGGGGAGTGGGGGATGAGGAGAGGAAATCCACATCCTTCCCAGGAAGTGGAGAATGGTACAATCCGTCAGGCGCCGACAGAAGGTATCAGGACCCACCGACTGGGAAGTGTGTGTGTAGGGTGGTGTAGTGGGTGGTGTAGTGTGGGGTATGGTGGTGTAGTGAGGGTGTAGTGGGTGGTGTAGTATGGGGTATGGTGGTGTAGGGTGGTGTACGGTAAGGTATCAGGACCCACCGACTGGGAAGTGTGTGTGTAGTGTGGTGTAGTGGGTGGTGTAGTGTGGGGTATGGTGGTGTAGTGAGGGTGTAGTGGGTGGTGTAGTATGGGGTATGGTGGTGTAGGGTGGTGTACGGTAAGGTATCAGGACCCACCGACTGGGAAGTGTGTGTGTAGGGTGGTGTACATTCACTCGCACGTCTCTCCTCAACTATTGCCTTCTCGTTTACGTCTCGCTATAATGAAGTTTGTTGTTAGAAGAAATATTTAATTTTATTTTGTGTATGGAGAAAATACGATGATATTTGGGTATATATGAACTGCGTACAGTGAAATCTCCATATAACGGATTTCTCTATCTAATCCGATATTACGGACTTTCATATAAATAAAGTACCTTAGCTGCAGGTGTTGCATTTAGCGGATTCTTGATATAACGGATTTTCCTCTCCATATAGTCCGTTAATTAGAGTTCCCACTGCTTGTTCTGAGTAATAAGAAACGAAATGAGACTTGGGTATACACCTGTTGCCATAGTTCCCCCGTAAAGTTAGAAGCTGTAAACTGGAAATATTTTGAGATACGGAATTTTTCTTCACCCATAAGGATTAAACAGAGTTACTGTGTTAGTATGTGTGTTTATTTTTCTAGACTTAATCTTACCTGTCTCTCTTACCACACTAATTACCTGTGTATTAGTTCCTTTACCTATTCCTGCCACCTACTTTATCACATCTTTTTTCTCCCTTCACTCTGTCTTACCTTTTTTCTTCATTCTTCTTCTAGGTTAGGATTCTTATTCTTGTTCTTCGTATTCTTATTCTTATTCTTCGTATTCTTATTCTACTGTATTCTTATCTCAATTCTTTTGTATTTTATTCTTATTCTCTTCTGTATTTTTTATTCCTTATTCTTTATTCTTGTTCTGTTCTTCTTATTCTTATTCTTTTATTTTCTATTTCATTCTTATTCTTCGTATTCTTATTTTCCTACTATTTGGTCTTTCCTTTTCGTTCTCCTAATATATCGCTCTCATTTTGCTCTTTTCTTTTTTTCGTGTGTGTGTGTGTGTGTGTGTGTGTGTGTGTGTGTGTGTGTGTAATAATAATAATAATAATAATAATTAACGGTTTATTGAAAGAGCATGGCAGCCGGAAGGCTGAAAATATACAATTACATAATTGGGGAATGAGTCTCTTGATTTACAAATGATGTACAAGTAACATAAGTGATACAAATATGACATATAATAATTAGGTGTTGCTAATTTTTACAATGGTTGGGACTGGGCTGTTCTTGTAGCAATCAGTTCGTGCTCGTATGGGCTGGTGTGTGGCCAGGACAGTAGCTTGGGGCAATGCAGGTGTGCTCCATCCTTCAGGTTACGTCAGGTGAAGCTGTGAGGTCAGGTTAGGTCAGATCCAGTCACAATCAGTATTGCTGTGTTTTTGAGCTTTTCCTTCGAGTTGAAATTGCCACTTTTCTATATCACTTGTGGGTTAATCGTCAATCTTTGCACTGTACTGTTGGTGTGAGGTTGTTGATATATCCAGATGGGAAGGAGGAGATGGGGAAGGGGAGAGCCCGACAGACCGGGCTGGCAGCTGTCTCCATGGTCAAGAGACCACGGCCGCGTTAGCGGGCAGCGCCGACTGCACACGTCCTTACCCGAAGAAGGCTGAGGTGTGTGTGTGTGTGTGTAAAACCCTCCTCTTCATTCCCTTTCCTCTCTCCCTCGCGCCTCCCCAACATATAACTAGGGTGGAGGCCGCACGCGTATGGCTGAAGTAATCAATGAAACATTCTGAAGAATCAGAATATGAAGAATAAGAATACGAAGAATAAGAATAAGAAGAATAAGAATACGAAGAAGAAGAATAAGAAGAATAAGAATAAGAAGAATAGAATAAGAATAAGAAGAATTAAAATGAGAATAAGAATACGAAGAAGAAGAATAAGACGAATAAGAATAAGAAGAATAAGAATAAGAAGAATAAGAATATGAAGAATAAGAATAAGAATACGAAGAATAAGAATAAAAATACAAAGAATAAGAATAAGAATACGAAGAATAAGAATAAGAATAAAAATAAGAAGAATAAGAATATGAAGAATAAGAATAAGAAGAATAAGAATATGAAGAATAAGAATAAGAAGAATAAGAATATGAAGAATAAGAATACGAAGAATAAGAATAAGATGAATAAGAATATGAATATGAATAAGAATACGAAGAATAAGAATACGAAGAATAAGAATACGAAGAATAAGAATAAGAAGAATAAGAATAAGAATAAGAAGAATAAGAAGAATAAGAAGAATAAGAATAAGAATAAGAATAAGAATAAGAATAAGAATACGAAGAATAAGAATAAAAATACGAAGAATAAGAATAAAAATACAAAGAATTAGAATAAGAATACGAAAAATAAGAATAAGAATACGATGAATAAGAATAAGAATACGAAGAATAAGAATAAAAATACGAAGAATAAGAATAAAAATACAAAGAATTAGAATAAGAATACGAAGAATAAGAATAAGAATACGAAGAATAAGAATATGAAGAATAAGAATAAGAATAAGAAGAATAAGAATAAGAAGAATAAGAAGAATAAGCATACGAAGAATAAGAATAAGAATACGAAGAATAAGAATAAAAATACGAAGAATAAGAATAAAAATACAAAGAATTAGAATAAGAATACGAAGAATAAGAATAAGAATACGAAGAATAAGAATAAGAATACGAAGAACAAGAATAAGAATCCTAACCTAGAAGAAGAAAGAAGAAAAAAGGTAAGACAGAGTGAAGGGAGAAAAAAGATGTGATAAAGTAGGTGGCAGGAATAGGTAAAGGAACTAATACACAGGTAATTAGTGTGGTAAGAGAGACAGGTAAGATTAAGTCTAGAAAAATAAACACACATACTAACACAGTAACTCTGTTTAATCCTTATGGGTGAAGAAAATTCCGTATCTCAAAATATTTCCAGTTTACAGCTTCTAACTTTACGGGGGAACTATGGCAACAGGTGTATACCCAAGTCTCATTTCGTTTCTTATTACTCAGAAGAAGCAGTGGGAACTCTAATTAACGGACTATATGGAGAGGAAAATCCGCTAAATGCAACACCTGCAGCTAAGGTACTTTTATTCTTACAGCCCAGTCCGCAACATTCATCGTATTTTCTCCATACACAAAATAAAATTAAATATTTCTTCTAACAACAAACTTCATTATAGCGAGACGTAAACGAGAAGGCAATAGTTGAGGAGAGACGTGCGAGTGAATGAATGTATCCCCGGCATGAGTAACAGTGACCCAGGGAAGATTTATTTTGGTTGAGTAATTACTAAAGTATACAATCAGAGTAGCTTTAGTATTTCACACAGAGATTCTTTAAAAACATAGGAACAAAAAAATATGGCTGAACGGGATCTTAAGGCTTTATAAATAGGAGAGAGAGAGAGAGAGAGAGAGAGAGAGAGAGAGAGAGAGAGATTATACGCTCGCCACAGAGGTCCATTGAAAGGTATAGGAAAGTAGAGACTCTAGTATGTCTATGAGTGGGAGGAGGAGGAGGAGGAAGAGAGGGAAGCGAGAGGGGAGTGTGACAGAGAGGGAGCTGCTAAGTAGAAAGGGATAAACTTGTGAACATGATAAAATAGATGATGCACAGAATGAGAGCAAGGATGGAAGGAAGGTGGTGTTGAAGGGACGGGGAAGGAAAGATTCACACAGGGGACAGAGTGAGTGGGAGGGGGACAAGATTAATGGAAGATTGATACAGTGAGTGGGAGAAGGACAGGATGAGTGGGAAGCAGACAGGCTGAGCGGGAGAACAACAAGATTAATGGAAGATGGATAAAGTGAGTGGGATAAAGATCAAATAAATGAGAGGAGAATACAATAAGTGGGAGGATAACAGGGTGGATAAGGTGAGTGGGAAGAGGAGGACAATATAGACAGGAAGATAGAGGAGATAACAAGGACGAGTGGGAAGAAGACAAGATGACAAGGAAGAGTAAAACTAGTGTAAGATTCTCTTGTGTGTGTGTGTGTGTGTGTGTGTGTGTGTGTGTGTGTGTGTGTGTGTGTGTGTGTGCGTGTGTTCTACCTTTTGTATACTCTTTTCTACGTTCTAATTTCTAAACAGAACAATTATTTTATATAGATTTATCTAAAACAGAAAACCAAAAAAATCACTAAAACTCGTCACTAACTATAGTCGCTTCAGTCCACCGCTCATTAACTGGGGAGTAAGGAATGACATAGTTATACCCAACTCCAGTACAGTACTCCACTACCTCACCCCACACACAGCTCAACACATCTGTCTGTCTGTCTGTGTATGTCTGTCTGTCATTAAAGGTATCTCTAGTACTAAAGATCACCTGCAAGTTTAGCCCAGGAGGTGTTCCACATATGCTCACAATATTGGGTTTTATTAATTATGAAAAGACTTTTGACTCTCACGATGCCTTTTATAAATGCTTTGAGTAATGTGAGTATTGAACAGACTGACATTGACATCAATAGTGCATATAACCAGAACGGGAATTGTACAGTCAGTGGAGTCAAGAGTGGTGTAAAATGTTGGTAATAATGAAAACCAAAATCTAGGTCCATTTTGAACCATTAAGCGATTTTATTAACATATATAACAAGGGATTATTTTTCTATTGTATTTCTATATCAAGTTCCATCAAACCTCTGTGGCTTAACACTGGGTATTGCCTAAATCAATTTGTTGGTTAAAAGTGTACAAGTTAATTTTAAAACTGGCAAAAGCAACCACACTTAACCAGCCTATTTCTACCATATACTTTGG
>NW_024739310.1:0-9083 GCF_018991925.1 Homarus americanus | reverse complement strand
TTTGATATACTCGATCAGTGGGCTTTGTTTTACTCGATTAGGAAACTTTGTTATACTCGATGAGGAGCCTTTGTTATAATCGTTCAGGGGACTTTGTTATTCTCGATCAGGGGACTTTGTTATACTCGATCAGGGGACTTTGTTATACTCGATCATGGGACTTTGTTATATTCTATAAGGGGACTCTGTTATACTCGATTAGGTGACTGTAATACTCGATTAGGGGACTTTGTTATACTCGATCAGTGGCCTTTGTTATACTCTTTTAGAGGCCTTTGTTATATTCGAACAGGGGCCTTTGTTAAACTCAATCAAAGGCCTTTGTTATTTTCGATTTGAGGACTTTGTTAAACTCGATGAGGAGACTTTGTTATTCTCGATGAGGGGAGTTTGTTATACTCGCTCAGGGGACTTTGTTTTACGCGATCAGGGGGCTTTGTTATACTCGATCAGGGAACTTTGTTATACTCGATCAGGAGCCTTTGTTATACTCGTTCAGGCGCCTTTGTTATATTCGATCAGGGGAATTTGTTATTCTCGATCAGGGGAATTTGTTATACCCCAACAGGGGGCTTTGTTATACTCGATCAAGGGACTTTGTTATATTTGATAAGGGGACTTTGTTATACTGGATCATGGGACTTTGTTATACTCGATTAGGGGCCTTTGTTATACTCGATGAGGGGACTGTGTTATACTCGATCCGGGAACTCTGTAATACTCGATCAGGGGACTTTGTTATACTCGATCAGGGGGCTTTGTTTTACTCGATCAGGGAACTTTGTTATACTCGATCAGGGGCCTTTGTTATAATCGTTCAGGGGGCTTTGTTATACTCGATCAGGGGACTTTGTTCTCCTCGATCAGGGGACTTTGAAATACTCGATCAGGGGACTTTGTTATATTCGATGAGGGGACTTTGTTATACTCGACCATGGGACTTTGTTATACTCGATGAGGGGCCTTTGTTATACTCGATCAGGGGCCCTTGTTATACCCGATCAGGGTACTTTGTTATACTCGATTAGGGGACTTTGTTATACTCGATCAGGGGACTCTGTAATACTCGATCAGGGGACTTTGTTATACTCGATCAGGGGCCTTTGTTATACTCGATCAGGGGACTTTGTTATATTCGATAAGGGTACTTTGATATTCTGGATCATGGGACTTTGTTATACTCGATGAGGGGCCTTTGTTATACTCGATGAGGGGACTCTGTTATACTCGATCAAGGGACTCTGTAATACTCGATCAGGGGACTTTGTTATACTCGATCAGTGGCCGTTGTTGTACTCTTATAGAGGCCTTTGTTATACTCGAACAGGTGCCTTTGTTAAACTCGATCAAAGGCCTTTGTTATTCTCGATTAGAGGACTTTATTAAACTCGATGAGGAGACTTTGTTATACTCGATCAGGGGGAGTTCTTTATACTCGATCAGGGGACTTTGTTTTACTCGATCAGGGGGCTTTGTTATACTCGATCAGGGGACTTTGTTATACTCGATCAGGGGCCTTTGTTATACTCGAGCAGGGCCCTTTGTTATACTCGATCAGGGGACTTTGTTAACACTCGGCCAGGAGTCTTTGTTATACTCATTCAGGGGCCTTTGTTATACTTGATCAGGGGGCTTTGTTATACTCGACCAGGGGACTTTGTTATTCTCGATCAGGGGAATTTGTTATACCCCAACAGGGGGCTTTGTTATACTCGATCAGGGGATTTTGTTTTACTCGATCAGGGGGCTTTGTTTTACTCGATCAGGAAACTTTGTTATACTCGATCAGTAGCCTCTGTTATAATCGTGCAGGGGACTTTGTTACACTCGATCAGGGGACTTTGTTCTCCTCGATCAGGGGACTTTGTTATACTCGATCAGGGGCCTTTGTTATACTCGATGAGGGGCCTTTGTTATTCTCGATTATTGGACTTTGTTAAACTCTATGAGGAGACTTTGTTATACTCGATCAGGGGAGTTTGTTATACTCGATCAGGGGACTTTGTTTTACTCGATCAGGGGGCTTTGTTATACTCGATCAGGGGACTTTGTTATACTCGATCAAAGGCCTTTGTTATACTCGATCAGGGTTTTTTGTTATACTCGATCAGGGGCCTTTGTTATACTCGATGAGGGGCCTTTGTTATACTCGATTATTGGACTTTGTTAAACTCGATGAGGAGACTTTGTTTTACTCGATCAGGGAAGTTTGTTATACTCGATCAGGGGACTTTGTTATACTCGACCAGGGGTCTTTGTTATACTCGATCAGGGGCCTTTGTTATACTTGATCAGGGGGCTTTCTTATACTCGATCAGGGGGCTTTGTTATTCTCGATCAGGGGGACTTTGTTATACTCGATCAAGGGGCTTTGTTATACTCGATCAGGGAACTTTGTTATACTCGTTCAGGCGCCTTTGTTATATTCGATTAGGGGCCTTTGTTATATTCGATCAGGGGCCTTTGTTATACTCGACCTGGGGACTTTGTTATACTCGATCAGGGGCTTTTGTTAAACTCGATCAGGGGCCTTTGTTATACTCAATCAGGGGACTTTGTTATACTTGATCAGGGGACTTTGATATACTCGATCAGTGGGCTTTGTTTTTCTCGATTAGGAAACTTTGTTATACTCGATGAGGAGCCTTTGTTATAATCGTTCAGGGGACTTTGTTATTTTCGATCAGGGGACTTTGTTATACTCGATCAGGGGACTTTGTTATACTCGATCATGGGACTTTGTTATATTCTATAAGGGGACTCTGTTATACTCGATTAGGTGACTGTAATACTCGATTAGGGGACTTTGTTATACTCGATCAGTGGCCTTTGTTATACTCTTTTAGAGGCCTTTGTTATATTCGAACAGGGGCCTTTGTTAAACTCAATCAAAGGCCTTTGTTATTTTCGATTTGAGGACTTTGTTAAACTCGATGAGGAGACTTTGTTATACTCGATGAGGGGAGTTTGTTATACTCGCTCAGGGGACTTTGTTTTACTCGATCAGGGGGCTTTGTTATACTCGATCAGGGAACTTTGTTATACTCGATCAGGAGCCTTTGTTATACTCGTTGAGGCGCTCTGGTACTGGGATCAGGGGAATTTGTTATTCTCGATCAGGGGAATTTGTTATACCCCAACAGGGGGCTTTGTTATACTCGATCAAGGGACTTTGTTATATTTGATAAGGGGACTTTGTTATACTGGATCATGGGACTTTGTTATACTCGATTAGGGGCCTTTGTTATACTCGATGAGGGGACTGTGTTATACTCGATCCGGGAACTCTGTAATACTCGATCAGGGGACTTTGTTATACTCGATCAGGGGGCTTTGTTTTACTCGATCAGGAAACTTTGTTATACTCGATCAGGGGCCTTTGTTATAATCGTTCAGGGGGCTTTGTTATACTCGATCAGGGGACTTTGTTCTCCTCGATCAACGGACTTTGAAATACTCGATCAGGGGACTTTGTTATATTCGATGAGGGGACTTTGTTATACTCGACCATGGGACTTTGTTATACTCGATGAGGGCCTTTGTTATACTCGATCAGGGGCCCTTGTTATACCCGATCAGGGTACTTTGTTATACTCGATCAGGGGACTTTGTTATACTCGATCAGGGGACTCTGTAATACTCGATCAGGGGACTTTGTTATACTCGATCAGGGGCCTTTGTTATACTCGATCAGGGGACTTTGTTATATTCGATAAGGGTACTTTGATATTCTGGATCATGGGACTTTGTTATACTCGATGAGGGGCCTTTGTTATACTCGATGAGGGGACTCTGTTATACTCGATCAAGGGACTCTGTAATACTCGATCAGGGGACTTTGTTATACTCGATCAGTGGCCGTTGTTGTACTCTTATAGAGGCCTTTGTTATACTCGAACAGGTGCCTTTGTTAAACTCGATCAAAGGCCTTTGTTATTCTCGATTAGAGGACTTTATTAAACTCGATGAGGAGACTTTGTTATACTCGATCAGGGGGAGTTCTTTATACTCGATCAGGGGACTTTGTTTTACTCGATCAGGGGGCTTTGTTATACTCGATCAGGGGACTTTGTTATACTCGATCAGGGGCCTTTGTTATACTCGATCAGGGCCCTTTGTTATACTCGATCAGGGGACTTTGTTAACACTCGGCCAGGAGTCTTTGTTATACTCATTCAGGGGCCTTTGTTATACTTGATCAGGGGGCTTTGTTATACTCGACCAGGGGACTTTGTTATTCTCGATCAGGGGAATTTGTTATACCCCAACAGGGGGCTTTGTTATACTCGATCAGGGGATTTTGTTTCACTCGATCAGGGGGCTTTGTTTTACTCGATCAGGAAACTTTGTTATACTCGATCAGTAGCCTCTGTTATAATCGTGCAGGGGACTTTGTTACACTCGATCAGGGGACTTTGTTCTCCTCGATCAGGGGACTTTGTTATACTCGATCAGGGGCCTTTGTTATACTCGATGAGGGGCCTTTGTTATTCTCGATTATTGGACTTTGTTAAACTCGATGAGGAGACTTTGTTATACTCGATCAGGGGAGTTTGTTATACTCGGTCAGGGGACTTTGTTTTACTCGATCAGGGGGCTTTGTTATACTCGATCAGGGGACTTTGTTATACTCGATCAAAGGCCTTTGTTATACTCGATCAGGGTTTTTTGTTATACTCGATCAGGGGCCTTTGTTATACTCGATGAGGGGCCTTTGTTATTCTCGATTATTGGTCTTTGTTAAACTCGATGAGGAGACTTTGTTTTACTCGATCAGGGAAGTTTGTTACTCATCAGGGGACTTTGTTATACTCGACCAGGGTCTTTGTTATACTCGATCAGGGGCCTTTGTTATACTTGGATCAGGGGGCTTTAGTACTCTGGGATCAGGGGCTTTGTTATTCTTGGATCAGGGACTTTGTTATACTCGATCAAGGGCTTTGTTATACTCGATCAGGAACTTTTGTTATACCTGCTCAGGCGCCTTTATATCTGGATTAGGGCCTTTGTTATATTCGATCAGGGCCTTGTGGTTATACCGACCTGGGACTTCGGTTATACTCCGGATCAGCTTTTTGTTAATAAACCTGATCAGGGCCTTTGTTATACCCAATCAGGGACTTTGTTATACTTGATCAGGGGACTTTGATATACTCGATCAGTGGGCTTTGTTTTTCTCGATTAGGAAACTTTGTTATACTCGATGAGGAGCCTTTGTTATAATCGTTCAGGGGACTTTGTTATTCTCGATCAGGGGACTTTGTTATACTCGATCAGGGGACTTTGTTATACTCGATCATGGGACTTTGTTATATTCTATAAGGGGACTCTGTTATACTCGATTAGGTGACTGTAATACTCGATCAGGGGACTTTGTTATACTCGATCAGTGGCCTTTGTTATACTCTTTTAGAGGCCTTTGTTATATTCGAACAGGGGCCTTTGTTAAACTCAATCAAAGGCCTTTGTTATTTTCGATTTGAGGACTTTGTTAAACTCGATGAGGAGACTTTGTTATTCTCGATGAGGGGAGTTTGTTATACTCGCTCAGGGGACTTTGTTTTACTCGATCAGGGGGCTTTGTTATACTCGATCAGGGAACTTTGTTATACTCGATCAGGAGCCTTTGTTATACTCGTTCAGGCGCCTTTGTTATATTCGATCAGGGGAATTTGTTATTCTCGATCAGGGGAATTTGTTATACCCCAACAGGGGGCTTTGTTATACTCGATCAAGGGACTTTGTTATATTTGATAAGGGAACTTTGTTATACTGGATCATGGGACTTTGTTATACTCGATTAGGGGCCTTTGTTATACTCGATGAGGGGACTGTGTTATACTCGATCCGGGAACTCTGTAATACTCGATCAGGGGACTTTGTTATTCTCGATCAAAGGCCTTTGTTATACTCGATCAGGGTTTTTTGTTATACTCGATCAGGGGACTTTGTTTTACTCGATCAGGGGGCTTTCTTTTACTCGATTAGGGAACTTTGTTATACTCAATCAGCGGACTTTGTTATACTCGATCAGGGGACTTTGTTATACTCGATCAGGGGGCTTTGTTTTATTCGATCAGGAAACTTTGTTATACTCGATCACGGGCCTTTGTTATAATCGTTCAGGGGACTTTGTTATACTCGATCAGGGGACTTTGTTATATTCGATGAGGAGACTTTGTTATACTCGATCAGGGGAGTTTGTTATACTCGATCATGGGACTTTGTTTTACTCGATCAGGGGCTTCTATATACTCGATCAGGGGACTTTGTTATACTGATCAACAGGGCCTTTATACTAAATCAGGGCCTTTTGTTATACTCGATCAGGGGCCTTTGTTATAATCGTTCAGGGGTCTTTGTTATAAACGATCAGGGGCCTTTGTTATACTTGATCAGGGGGCTTTGTTATACTCGATCAGGGGACTTTGTTATTCTCGATCAGGGAGACTTTGTTATACTCGATGAAGGGGCTTTGTTATACTCGATCAGGGAACTTTTTTATACTCGTTCAGGCGCCTTTGTTATATTCGATCAGGGGCCTTTGTTATATTCGATCAGGGGCCCTTGTTATGCTCGACCTGGGGACTTTGTTATACTCGATCAGGGGCCTTTGTTATACTCGATCAGGGGCTCTTACAGTCTTGGATCAGGGGGCTTTGTTATACTCGATCAGGACTTGTTATTCTCGATCACCAGGGGGACTTCTTGTTTATACCGATGAAGGGGCTTGTTATACTCGATCAGGGAATCCTTCTTATACCGTTCATGCGCCTTTTATGTACCCGATCAGGGGCCTTTGTTATATTCGATCAGGGGCCCTTGTTATGCTCGACCTGGGGACTTTGTTATACTCGATCAGGGGCTTTTGTTAAACTCGATCAGGGGCCTTTGTTATACTCAATCAGGGGACTTTGTTATACTTGATTCGGGGACTTTGTTATACTCGGTCAGGGGGCTTTGTTTTACTCGATCAGGAAACTTTGTTATACTCGATGAGGAGCCTTTGTTATAATCGTTCAGGGGACTTTGTTATACTCGATCAGGGGACTTTGTTATATTCGATCAGTGGCCTTTGTTATACTCTTTTAGAGGCCTTTGTTATACTCGAACAGGGGCCTTTGTTAAACTCGATCAAAGGCCTTTGTTATTCTCGATTAGAGGACTTTGTTCAACTCGATGAGGAGACTTTGTTATACTCGATCAGGGGAGTTTGTTTTACTCGATCAGGGGGCTTTGTTGTACTCGATCAGGTGACTTTGTTATACTCGATCAGAGGCCTTTGTTATACTCGATCAGGGAACTTTGTTATACTCGACGAAGGGGCTTTGTTATACTCGATCAGGGGGCTTTGTTATACTCGATCAGGGAAGTTTGTTATATTCGATCAAGGGGCTTTGTTATACTCGATTAGGGAACTTTGTTATACTCAATCAGGGGACTTTGTTATACTAGATCAGGGGACTTTGTTATACTCGATCAGATGGCTTTGTTTTACTCGATCAGGAAAGTTTGTTATACTCGATCAGGGGCCTTTGTTATAATCGTTCAGGGGACTTTGTTCTCCTCGATCAGGGGAATTTGTAATACTCGATCAGGGGACTTTGTTATATTCGATGAGGGGATCTTGTTATACTCGACCATGGGACTTTGGCTAACTCGATGAGGGGCCTTTGTTATACTCGATCAGGGGACTTTGTTATATTCGATAAGGGGACTTTGTTATACTGGATCATGGGACTTTGTTATACTCGATCAGGGGCCTTTGTTATACTCGATGAGGGGACTGTGTTATACTCGATCCGGGGACTCTGTAATACTCGATCAGGGGACTTTGTTATACTCGATCAAAGGCCTTTGTTATACTCGATCAGGGTTTTTTGTTATACTCGATCAGGGGACTTTGTTTTACTCGATCAGGGGGCTTTGTTTTACTCGATTAGGGAACTTTGTTATACTCAATCAGGGGACTTTGTTATACTCAATCAGGGGACTTTGTTTTACTCGATCAGGGGACTTTGTTTTACTCGATCAGGAAACTTTGTTATACTCGATGAGGAGCCTTTGTTATAATCGTTGAGGGGACTTTGTTATACTCGATCAGGGGACTTTGTTATACTCGATCAGGGGACTTTGTTATATTCGAACAGTGGCCTTTGTTATACTCTTTTAGAGGCCTTTGTTATCCTCGAACAGGGGCCTTTGTTAAACTCGATCAAAGGCCTTTGTTATTCTCGATTAGAGGACTTTGTTAAACTCGATGAGGAGACTTTGTTATACTCGATCAGGGGAGTTCTTTATACTCGATCAGGGAACTTTGTTTTACTCGATCAGGGGGCTTTGTTGTACTCGATTAGGGGACTTTGTTATACTCGATCAGGGGCCTTTGTTACAATTCTAGATCAGGAACTTTGTTATACCTGACTGGCGTTTTGTTATACTCGGATCAGGGCTTTTGTTAACCGGATCAGGCTTGTTATACTGATCAAGGGCTTTTGTTACCGATTAGGGAACTTGTTATATCACAATCAGGAGTTCTTGTTATACCTGATCAGGGACTTTGTTATACTCGATCAGGGGGCTTTGTTTTACTCGATCAGGAAACTTTGTTATACACGATCAGGGGCCTTTGTTATAATCGTTCAGGGGACTTTGTTATACTCGATCAAGGGACTTTGTTCTCCTCGATCAGGGGACTTTGTAATACTCGATCAGGGGACTTTGTTTTATTCGATGAGGGGACTTTGTTATACTCGACCATGGGACTTTGTTAACTCGATGAGGGGCCTTTGTTTTACTCGATCAGGGGCCCTTGTTATACCCGATCAGGGTACTTTGTTATACTCGATCAGGGGACTTTGTTATACTCGATCAGGGGACTCTGTAATACTCGATCAGGGGACTTTGTTATATTCGATAAGGGGACTTTGTTATACTGGATCGTGGGACTTTGTTATACTCGATCAGGGGCCTTTGTTATACTCGATGAGGGGACTGTGTTATACTCGATCCGGGGACTTTGTAATACTCGATCAGGGGACTTTGTTATACTCGATCAAAGGCCTTTGTTATACTCGATCAGG
>NW_024739309.1:0-17474 GCF_018991925.1 Homarus americanus | reverse complement strand
GTTGATGTTCTATCTAAGTAATCCCGACCATCTCGCCAACCTTCCACAAAAGACTCTCTTTGAGGCGTGGCTTCATAAAAGTGTTGCAGATCTCCTGAAACTGAATGTCCCAATCACCCCAGACGAACCTATTAATGCCATTCCTCCTTGGCTGGACATATCAGTTCCTATTAATTACACTCCTGTTGGTAGTAAGCAAATGTTAAACACCGATGTGGTGAGATGTGTCACACTAGAAACTATTAACAGACACATAGAGAGTATTAAATCAAGTGAATGTTATGCTTTTACTGATGGTTCTGTGCAGACAAACACAGGTAGAACAGGCTGTGCAATTGTAATATATTAAGAAAAAGAGATGATAGTGTCAAACAAACAAAGGCTGAACAACTGGGCCAGTACAACACAAACTGAACTAACTGGAATCTACTTAGCCACAGACTACCTCAAAGAAAATGGAGGTGGGGTGATATTCTGTGACTCTCAAAGTGCTTTGAAATCAATGAACAGCCCGTCAGGTTCTATGTCTAAAGTTGCATGTGATATTAAAAGGAATGTGATAACTGCCAATGAGAACAACTTTCGTATCGAATTTGTGTGGATTCCGTCCCATGTTGGAATCAGGTATCATGACCGTGCTGATAGACTGGCCAATGAGGCATGTGAGAAAGAAAATGTTGACCGCGACCTTGGTCTGTCCAATGCCGTAATTAAAAACATTCAAGTCAGAATCATGAACTCTGATCTAGAAGAAGTGAGAAATGCAGAGAGACCTGACAGTTGTAGCATTAGTAAATATGACAAATTTTGTAACAAGAGGTACCGGTATGGCCAGCATAAGGACAGAACCAGACAATGTGATGTAGTCGTGGCCAATATTAGGCTAGGATACAGACACATCTGGCAAGTTAGTAACGCTGTACCCATACCGGAACACTCAACATGTAAACTTTGTGATAAACCTTTAAAGCATACACTTGAACACTATATTATTGAATGTGACACTGTCAAAGACTTCAGGCCACCTGACTTACTGTATCTTGAACTATGTAATTACTTCATTGAATCAGGTGTGCTTGAGGACATTCTTGCTGTTTATCCCAAATTTGCTAGCCTACACTGATTAGTCTTCAATTAGAATATGACTCCAATGTATGTGATCCACTGACCCATATATGCTGCTGGTGAATATGATGTATTTCCTTCTTTGTGTACGAACCTCTGTCCTGCGTGGCAGTGAACAGTGGCATTACCCACATGAATCTGACCTATATATAGTGTCAATGAATATGATGCATTCTTTGTGTACGAACATCTGTCCTGTATGGCAGTGAAAAGTGACATTACCCACATGAATCTGACCGACGTATATGTATGTATGTGTGCGTGTGTGCATGTATATGTACGTGTACATGTATATGTGTATGTATATACGTGTATGTATATGTGTGTGTGTGTGTGTTTACATATATGTATATGTACTGTCAATGAATATGATGCAACTCTTTGTGTACGAACCTCTGTCCTGCATGGCAGTGAACAGTGACATTATCCATATGAATCTGACCTATATACATTTATAGTTGTTAATGAATATGATGTATTTCTTTGTGTGTGAACCTCTGTCCTGCGTGACAGTGAGAAGTGATACCACCCTCAGTGTCAAGACCTGACTGAATTACTCGGAATAGGCAAACTGTACTACAAGCTCTGCCAATAAATTTGTTAAACTAAAAATAAAACTTCCCGCTCCTTCCTTCTTCTCCCTCCTCCTCCTCCTCCTCCTCCTCCTCCCCTCCCTCACACCCTTCCCCTCCCATAAACAACTATCCAACTACTCCCTCCACTCCAGTAATCTTCTCCTCCACTTACCCTCCACTCTCCTCCACCACCTTCCCCTCCTCCTCCTCCACCACTCCCTCCTGTCCTCCTCCACCACCACTCCCTCCTCCTCCTCCACCACTCCCTCCTCTCCTCCTCCACCACCACTCCCTCCTCCTCCACCACCACTCCCTCCTCCTCCAATCCTCCCTACAGTCATCATATTTTGGCGAATACATTTTTTTTAGCGAGTTTAGTTTTGGCGAATTTATTTATGCATATTTTGACCAATTTATTCCAGTGTAATTTAGCGTTTTAATGCCTTTATAAATTGGCGCGTTCATTAGGATATATTTTGGCGTTTCATCAGAGACTGGGGATATTATTTACAGAAATATTCCCCAAAATCAGGAATATTCCCCAAAATCAGGAATATTCCCCAAAATCAGGAATATTCTCCAAATCAGGAATATTCCCCAAAATCAGAAATATTCCCCAAATCAGGAATATTCCCCAAAATCAGGAATATTCCCCAAAATCAGGAATATTCCCCAAAAATCAGGAATATTCCCCAAATCAGGAATATTCCCCAAAATCAGGAATATTCCCCAAAATCAGAAATATTCCCCAAAAATCAGGAATATTCCCCAAAAATCAGGAATATTCCCCAAAATCAGGAATATTCCCCCAAAATCAGGAATATTCCCCAAAATCAGGAATATTCCCCAAAATCAGGAATATTCCCCCAAAATCAGGAATATTCCCCCAAATCAGGAATATTCCCACACTCAGTTGCCATAAGTACTTGAGGTGGCGTTAATAATGAGTTAGTTCTTATATAGTTTGATGACTTAATTACCGTTTACTGTTATAACGGTACTGTTGATCCTCCCTCCCACCCTCCTAACCTACCCTTCCTTCCTTCCTTCCTTCCTTCCTTCTTACCTTCCTAACCTACCCTACTAGCCTTCCTTCCTAACCTACCCTACCACAGCCCTCCCCAGCAACACACCGCAACAAGCATATCACTTACATCTCTCTCTCTCTCTCTCTCTCTCTCTCTCTCTCTCTCTCTCTCACAAAAATCTGACCAATGGTGTTAAGGAAGACAGTGGATACGCCCGTCACACACACACACTCCCCGCGGGGTTATGGCCGCGTTAACACCACATAAACAAATAAAGATGGAGGTGGGGAGAATTGGGTGGAGGGTGGAGGGTGGGGGAGGAGGTGAGAATGGGAGGAGGTGGGAGTGGGAGGAGGTGAGGGATGGGGAGGAGGCAGGAGCCGAGGGAGGGAGGTGGGTCAGGAGGAGGGTGGGGTGGGGAGGGTAGGGTGGGAGGTGGGAGTGGGGAAGGAGGTGGGAGTGGGGAGGAGGTCGATTTAGAGGAGGTGGGGTGGGGAGGAGGTGGGGTGGGGAGGGAGGAGGTGGGGTGGGGAGGAGGCTAGGGAGGGGGGGGGGGGGGGGTGGGGGAGGAGGTGGGGTGGGGAAGAGTGGGGAGAGGGTGAGGAGGTTGAGATGAGTTCACCAGCTGTTCCTATTTTCTTAACAACGCCAGGCAGCTCTATGAATGCTTCTCCTGACAGATTGACTCGGGGATGGGTGGTAGGGGAGTGGGAGATGGGGAGTTTAAATTGTGGTGGGGATGATGGAGGGGGAGGGGGAGTGTATCCGGAATGAGGGTGGGGAATGGTGGAGTTGGGGGTGGGGGATGGTGAGGGAGGAGGGAAGAATTAGGGGGTGGGGTGCTGGTGGGGTCAGGGTGAAGGTGGGGTGGGGTGAGAGGTGGGGAGGTGGGGGGTGGAAAGGGTGGGTGGGGTGAAGGAGTGGGGTGGTTGGTGGGGTGGGGGTGTGGTGTGGTGGGGTGGGGTGGGGTGGAAGGGATGGGGAGAAACAGGGTGGGCATTTGGTGAAGGGGTGGGGTGGATTGAAGGGGTGGGGTGGGGGGGTCAACAATACCAATAGCGGAAACTTAGTGGAAATCTACCGCGGAAAATGGTCACGCCCGCTAACCACCATGACCGCTCCTCTCGCACACTAAAAGGCCCGCTACCGCATCGTCTTATCCGTGTTTGTGTTATCCGGTGTTTGTGTTATCCGGTGTTCACTTTATCCGATGTTCGCGTTATCCGTAAACATAACAACATCAATAATAATAATAAAAAAAAATACCAATAACAACAATAAGAATAATTACAACACCACCACCACCACCACCACCACCAACAACAACAACAGCATGAGTAATGGCACAATACCATACTCCTAATCATGGTAGGTATGGTGTCCAGTGTAATGGTATGGTGTCCAGTGTAATGGTATGGTGTCCAGTGTAATGGTATGGTGTCCAGTGTAATGGTATGGTGTCCAATGTAATGGTATGGTGTCCAGTGTAATGGTATGGTGTCCAGTGTAATGGTATGGTGTCCAATGTAATGGTATGGTGTAAATTATAGTAGTACCAAAATTGTCCGGAAGTGTAAGCCATTGTAAGGTGTCCAGAGTATACAAATAAGCTGGTATTCAATATAATAGTATAGGTGTCGAAAATGTAATGGTAACAGGTGTCGAAATGTAATGGTAGATGTCCCGTATGTAATAGTATGGTGTCAGTGTAATGTATGAATTGAGTGTAATGGTATGGTGTCCCAGTGTAATGGTATGAGTGTCAGTGTAATGGTATAGTGTCCAGTGTAAAAGATATGGGTGTGTAATGACACGGCCTGAAGTATCCCCACCATAGTCATTTTGCAGGTAGCAAGAGATAACAATGGTTGGTGTGTGGGGGTGGGTGGGAAGGTGGGGGTGGGGGAGGATGGGGGGGAGGAGGGAGGGATGATAAGGGGGTTTGTGGTTTGATGGGGATGAATGATGGGGGGGGGCGGGGTTGTTGGGAAGAGATGGGGGATAATAGAGCTATACATCACACCGTAACGTCAACAAGTGGTTCCCGTAAAGGTGGGATTCTCACTCTATTTATTATTAATCTCGACCATCTAAGGAGAACAGCTGACTATGTATACTCAGTGATAGTTACTCATTAAGGAAGGAAGGAAGGAAGGACTCTCACCACCCCAGAGGGAAGAAGGAAAGAAAAGGAAGGAAGGGAGGATTCACCACCTCATCAGGAAGAAGGAAGGAATAAATGAATGAAGGAAAGAAGAAAGGAAAGAAGGAATGAAGGAAGGACTCTCAGCACCCCATTGGGAAGAAGGAAAGAAAAGGAAGGAAGGAAGGATTCACCACCCCATCAGGCAAAAGGAAGGAATAAATAAAGGAAGGAAGGAAGGAAGGAAGGAAGGAAGGAAGGAAGAAAAGAAAAAGAAGGAAGAACTCCCTCACCACAGTACCTCCTGATCGTTCGTGCGTAACAATAATCCCATGAGTCACCACCACCTCTACGCAATCACCACCATCACTCATGACTCCACAAAAAACACCACCAACAATCACCTCCAACTACCCTCCTCAATCACCCCCCAAATCACCAGTTAATTACATACAATAAAACATAAGTAAAAGACAATATGGCTATCACTAAACTGCACATATCTATATTACCACTACATCTAAGTACATATGTATAGTATATGTATTATAAACAAGATATATACAGAACACGAAAGGTCTTTTATGTGAGGGTAATGTATGTCCATTATACTCAACAGTTATACTAAAATATCATACCCAAAGCCTATAATCATACACACACATATACAGTATATATATAATTACTCTATTATACAATTACAGTATAAACTCGTAACAAAAAAAAACATTACGTTATCCAAAAACTCGTCATCAACAATACTAATAAATCACAAATCAAATATAAACAAATAAATAACATGGGAAAAAAATACACAGGTATGCATAGGTTAATTACGGTGATGCTTACCTGATTTCTCTCACCTGTCTATATATTACAGGTAACTCACAGGTAACATTATATTAACATGCACCAAATACTAGGAATAGAAACCCCTTAATGCATCACAACAACAACAACAACAACACTGATGATAATAATAATAATAATAATAATAATAATAATAATAATAATAATAATAATAAAAATAATAATAATGGAATTCAAATGATTTATATAATGAATGAATGTATGTATGTATGTATGTATGTATGTATGTATGTATGTATGTATGTATGTATGTATGTACCACCAAAAAGAGACCATATAACAATCACATACGAAATATCAATCACAAACCACCTCCTCCTCTTCCCTCCCCCTCCGCCCCCCCACCTCCTCCTCTTCCCTCCCCCTCCGCCCCCCCACCTCCTCCTCTTCCTCCTCCACTTCCCTCCTCCTCTTCCCTCCCCCTCCGCCCCCCCACCTCCTCCTCCTCCTCCCTTTTTAAAACAGTTAACATCAACAAAAGATTTTACAGAACCGTTCCCAAGTTTACAGCTGGAGGAGGACCTGCTAAAGTCGTCCTTGAGGAGAGTGGGACATAAGGGTTATTATCTCCTAGCTCCAGGGAGGAGGTCTCCATGTTCTCCGCACGCAGGAGACATTAACTTGGTCATATTTCCAGTTCCCAGAAACCATCTCTCTCTCACTTGTGTGTGATTTGAGTTTTGTTTATTTCCGTGTCGTGTTGGCGTGATGGAGGTGTAAATATATGATGGGTTGGCGTTGTATATACGCAAGAAATATACGCACTGATATACGCAGAAATATACGCACACATATACACACAGTTACGCATAAAGATACGCAGAAATTTTTTTTTGGGGGGGTTACAAACGCACATACACACAAACCAAAGGCCAAACATACACATTAATATACCGCACTAATATACCCACAAACACACGCATATATACTGTATATATCGAGGTGTTAAATTACTGACAGTGACGCGGTGGCATTAATAATTTAGCATGAGAGAGAGAGAGAGTGTGTGTGTGTACTACCACTACTCCCACCACAACCACAACCACCCCCACCACCACAACCACCCCCACCACTACTACCACCCCCACCACCCCAACCACAACTACCACCCCCACCACTACCACCATCACAATCATAACCGCAGAACGCACCTAAAACTACAGTAATTCACAACAATCTTTACAACCCGGGATAATAACAATGGCAAGACGTTAACAGAGAAATCACAATACTACAACACCGGTTTACCACTATCTTCCTCCCCAAAACAACCTGCATTAGTGGTGAAAATCCCTACTTATCCAACGCTATGAGGCCCTTAATGCTCAAATCCTAGGAGGGAGGGAGGGAGGGGTAGTGAGAGTAAGGGAGGAGAGGGGAGGAGAGGGTGGTGGAAGGGGAAGGGTAAGGGGAGAAGAGGAGGGGTGAGGAGGGGAAGGGGAGAGGGAGTGTGAGATAAACCCTTGTGGCTCGGAGTTGCGGCTTCCGGTGTTCCGGTTATAGTGAGGAGTGAATGACCAGCGAGCAGTTACAAAAGGGGCGTAAGCGACACACACACACACACACACACACACACACACACACACTCTACTACACACACTCTACTATGAACAATATTTAACTACCCTTAAGTAACTCGAACATATATAAAAAAAAGCAGGAAATGGTTTAAAAAATATTAAAAATATATAAATAAGTAAATGTTAAAACAAATATATATTAACCATTAATAGGAGACAAAACACTGTATTACCTCACAATTGAAACGGTCGCTAACTGACAGGTTGAGAGAGAGAGAGGGATTTAACTGTGAGAGAGGGAGAGGCCGGAGGAGAGGTGATCTTTAGTGGGCGAAGGGTATTGGGAGGGAGGAGGAAGAGGGAGGAGGAGGCACTGCTCTTGTTGCTAGGGCTGGGAATTGTTACGAAAGAGACAAGTAGGTTACTGGGGCTGAGGAACTGTGCTGGGGTTGGGGAGAGGGGAGGGAGGTCAGTGAGGAGACATTAACGAGGAGGAAGGAGGGTGATGGTGGCGGCGGGACCCTTCAACAGGGTTAAGAACTCCTCCTCCTCTTCTTCCTCCTCCTCCTGACCTCTTCTTCCCCCTCCTCCTCCTCCTCCTCCTCCTCCTCTCCCCACTGCTGCTTCTTGTGATGTTGGGGATTGGTGGTGATTGGTGGAGACTGGTGGGGACTGGTGGTGATTGGTGGGGACTGGTGGTGGTTGGTAGGGACTGGTGGTGATTGGTGGGGACTGGTGGTGATTGGTGGGGACTGGTGGTGATTGGTGGGGACTGGTGGGGATTGGTGGAGACTGGTGGTGATTGATGGCGAGTGATGATGTGTGGAGGTGAGTGGCGGTGATAATAATAACAAAAACAATATCAGCAATAATAACAACAACAGGAACAACTACAACAACAGCCAAGACCCGTTGTGGTTGTAGCGACGGACATTGACATTCCAACGGCCTGTTAACAGTAAGTGATGGCCGTACCGTTGTCAAGACTTAACAGTAAGGCGACTTATGCTACTTGAGGTAACGGATGATGGTCACCCTGGTACTTATATCACCTGAGGATGATAATTACTTTGATTACCTTAAGATTACCTGAGGATGATTACTTACTGAAGAATACCACTTAAAGCTTACCTGAAGTTGATTACTTTGATTACCTTAAGATTACCTGAGTCAGATGATTACTTTGATTACCTTAAGATTACCTGAGTCAGATGATTACTTTGATTACCTTAAGATTACCTGAGTCAGATGATTACTTTGATTACCTTAAGATTACCTGAGTCAGATGATTACTTTGATTACCTTAAGATTACCTGAGGATGATTACTTACTGTAGAATACCACTTAAAGCTTACCTGAAGTTGATTACTTTGATTACCTTAAGATTACCTGAGTCAGATGATTACTTTGATTACCTTAAGATTACCTGAGTCAGATGATTACTATGATTACCTTAAGATTACCTGAGGATGATTACTTACTGTAGAATACCACTTAAAGCTTACCTGAAGTTGATTACTTTGATTACCTTAAGATTACCTGAGTCAGATGATTACTTTGATTACCTTAAGATTACCTGAGTCAGATGATTACTTTGATTACCTTAAGATTACCTGAGGATGATTACTTACTGTAGTATACCACTTAAAGCTTACCTGAAGTTGATTACTTTGATTACCTTAAGATTACCTGAGTCAGATGATTACTTTGATTACCTTAAAATAATAATAAGGGTATTTAGTCGTTTTAAGAATGTAATGCAAGATAGTCAGTACACCCACACCTGTCACGGGGTCGTCCACACAGAGACGGGAAACAGACAGAAATTGGCAGGTTCTGTCTTAGGGAGAAGGCGTAGGTGGTGAGGAGAGGGAGAGGAGAAAAGGGGGAGGAAGGTGGGTGAGGGGGAAGAAAGGGAAGGGGGGGCGAAGAGAGGGGAACAACGGGAAGGAGGGGAAGGTGAGAAGATGATGAGGAGGAAAGGGTTTCTCTGTCCTAAAATTCGACCTAAAATTACGTAGTTAGGTTAGGTTAGGTTAGGTTAGGTTAGGTTAGGTTAAGTTATGATTAGTTATTAACCTAAATGTCTTTGTGAATCAACATAGAGGAATATAGTAGGGAAGGAAATATTGACTTGCTGGCAACTGTGTGATACAAGATAGTTATTATAGTGAACAAACCCCCATATACTGGGTACTTAACGGGGCAAGAGGGACGTAACACACACACACACACACACACACACTCTCTCTCTCTCTCTCTCTCTCTCTCTCTCTCACACACACACACACACACACACACACAGATGGGACCGTAATATCGACAAGAGACAGAGACTGGCAAACAGAGAGACAAGCAAACGTGTGAAATAGACAACACAAACTTTACAGACAAACACTCCAAACAAACACACACCCCAGCTAAACAAACACAGATAAAACAGGAAAAACAAACAGGAATAGATAGATAGTTAGATAGATAGATAAATAGACAGATATAGACACATACACAGATAGATAGAGATGAAGATAGATAGATGGATGGTCACACACACACACACACACACACACACACACACACACACACACACACACACACACACACAAAGATAGGACCGTAATATCGACAAGAGAGACCAGACACTACAGCAAACAGAGAGACAAGCAAACGTGTGAAATAGACAACACAAACTTTACAGACAAACACTCCAAACAAACACACACCCCAGCTAAACAAACACAGATAAAACAGGAAAAAACAAACAGGAATAGATAGATAGCTAGATAGATAGATAAATAGACAGATATAGACACATACACAGATAGATAGAGATGAAGATAGATAGATGGATGGTCACACACACACACACACACACACACACACACGTAATCGCCCTAAGCTTGTTTACTCGACAGACTATGAATGGCCAGCAGCTTAACAAGGGCGTGGAGGGGTGACCAAGGTTTACTACCCCCACCACCACCCCCTCAACCCCCCCCCGCCCCCCCACCTCCTCCATACCCACCCCAATAAGTCGGTAGTAACTTCAATAATACTTTTAATAGTAATGACAGTATATATTGAAAGGTATCAATGACACTTATAAAATTTAAGTGAGAACGATTTAACCCTTTGAGTACTGTGATTTAGCCCATTGAGTACGGTGATTTTACCCTTTGAGTGATGATTTACCCCTTGAGTACGATGATTTAACCCTTTGAGTACGATGATTAACCCTTTGAGTACTGTGATTTAACCCTTTGAGTACGATGATTTAACCCTTTGAATACGATGATTTAACCCTTTGAGTACGGTGATTTAACCCTTTGAATACGATGATTTAACCCTTTGAGTACGGTGATTTAACCCTTTGAGTACGATGATTTAACCCTTTGAATACTATGATTTGACCCTTTGAATACTATGATTTAACCCTTTGAGTACGATGATTTAACCCTTTGAGTACGATGATTTAACCCTTTGAGTACGATGATTTGACCCTTTGAATACTGTGATTTAACCCTTTGAGTACGATGATTTAACCTTATATGATGAAAGCAAAAGGCCAGTTCACTTCCTCACTACAACTGGCCAACCAAAACTAAACTAACCATTGCCTAAAACACATCCATCAGAGTGTCAGTCAGTCAGGCATGGAGGGAAGGAGGGAGAGAGGAGGGAAAGAGGAAAGGAAGAACAAAGTCAGTTCACAGAGGGGTGGATGGAGAAAGGAAGGTAATGAGAAAAGAAGAAAGTCAATCGAGGGAGAGAAGGAAGGAAGAAGAGAGGTAAGGAGGAAAGAAGGGAAAAATAGAGGGAAAGAAGGAGTCAATCAAGAAGGGATAGTCAGTTAAGGGAGGGAAAGAGGAAGGGGGACAAGGAAGGAAAAAAGGGAGTCAATCAGGCAGAGCAAAGCAGACCTAAGGAGAGAGGAGGACAGTCGACATCTCATCCGGGCTGTAACATAACTTCTGGGCTGCTGCTTCTGTTCGGATAGCACCTCTGCGAGTCTGGCGTAGAAGCATCTTGCACTTGGTCCCATCCCACCAGAAGTTGTGAACACGAGAGGAGTGAAGCTGCCTTGATCAACGTTCTGAATTCTCTCCCCATATGCCCTTATCTTGTCGTTCTCGTTCCTCCTGTGTGCAGCATCGAGAGCTAAGTTTCGGTTGACATGCGGCCATGGGATAAAAATTCCTGATGTCGAAGAAGGCTCGCTGTCCCTGCGTCCAGAATCCTCGAGCACTGACATCAACACAGGCTTCGTTGGATGTGTTTGAAGTCCTATGTTGGAAATTCGCACCGTCCAATGGAAGGAGGGTCGGTTCTACCCTGACATCACGGCAGATTTTCTTCAACATATTTGATGGCGTTTGGGTGGTACCCTATTTGTGGACCTCGTGATGTTACCAGGTCCCACCATTTTTTTATGTCCTCCACTTTTCCTGCTCCTGTAAGGTCGTCAGCATACGCCAGTTGCTTGGCCTCGGTTGTTTCAAATTTTATTGTATGTCGGAGCACGGATAGGCCTATTGCGTACATTGCCATTGCAACAGGGTTCCTCTGCGTTGTTCCCACAGTTGACTGTATGATGGTATCACCTCTTAGAGCCTTGTTGTTTACTATATAGAGGTCTGACGGATTCCTATAGGTGTTTTCAACCTACATTGCAAAGCTTGGACACTTGATCTTGATGTTGTGCAGTGCGGCCTTGTGGTTAAGTATGTTGAATGCGTTTGAAGCGTCCACCAGGAGAACGGCCTCACAATCACGCTGCTCAAATATCGTTCTCATGGCGTGAATGGCAGCTTCCCCTCCAGCTTGTTAGCCGGCACAAACTTGCAGGTTCCCTGCTGCTGCCCTGACATTGTCCTTTACCACCTCCATTATGCATTTTCCGATGATCCGCCTCAGCACTTCCCGGTAATGATAGTGGTGGGTGATGATAGTGGTGAGTGGAAGTGATGATAGTGGTGAGTGATGATTAATTAATTAATAATAATATTTTAAAGTGACTTCTTTTAAGAGCTAACTAATAAAAGTCGTTATAAGAGCTACTGGTATGACAAGAGCAACTTCCCTTTATAAATCCTGAGATGAAAAAAAAAACACCATTATCATTAATAATAAAAAGGCAGTTAATGGGGAACCTGTACAGCACGAACTGTTATTATTAGAGCGACTACCATGGGCGCTGGACACTATAGGCACAATGGGAAAACTGTTACCTATACGATACATAGGTGAGACACAGGGATACACTGAGAGTATTAAAAAAACTGTCATATGACCCGTTAGCGCGGGAAGAGCGGTGAGGACGAACACACACACACAAAAAAAGTTATTTCAGTGAGAAAGTCATCAAGCCAATCAGGAGTGTTCTTCACAGAGAAGGAAGAGTAAAAGAAAGTAATCTCTCACTCTCTCTAACACACAGGAACCATCAGAGAAGGGACAAGGCTCTTGGCAACACACAGACAGCATCAGGGGAAGGACAAGGCTCTAGATAACACACAAGCATAATGTGGTCATGGTGTTGGTTCCGAAAAAAAAAATAGCGAATAACCAGAATCGAGCACAAGTATGTAATATATTATATGTGTAGTGAGTACTTCAACAAAATGGGGGTAAAATAATCATGAGTACAAGTATGAGTTGAATCCCTGTAGTGTACACCACATCAGAAGATCCTCAGTCAGCTAGGGGTTATAACCGATGATTAGTCAGCCAAGCCATTAACAGCAGTACACAGTATACCAAGAGACCATAAGTACACACATCCCCAACAAATTACTAAATTACTTCAAGATACAATAACGGCAATTAATTAAATCCCAATACAGTTATCAATTACCCGGTGTTGGTTTGTTAGGAAGATGGAAGACTGGATGCGACGAGACAACGAGGGAGACAGACCACATCCTGAACTGGCTATGAGAGAAACAGGACCAGTGGACGGACTGGCGATATTACGGACTATGTGGGGTGCCATAAAAGGTTTTATTGGCTATAAGAGCGAAAGTCACAATCTCAACCTCGTACAAACAACCTCCGACGATCTCCTCACACATTTCCTTTACCTTAACTACGAAACGACGAGAACTTGGCAGTGACCTTTACTGACATTAAACACAGACACTATAAATACAGCACTATGAGGTACTAAAAACTTCATCGCGATAACAGATAATCAAACTACAATAAAAGTGGAATTGAAACAAGAGTTCACATATCAAAGAGGATCCAATAGTTCTTATAGAGCCCTCCTACGGTATACAATATTCCAAGTGGATGTTTATACTGCCAGGTGTAGCATAAATTTACATCTTGACTGTGACTCAATTTCCAGATAATTCGAGAGAGAGAGAGAGAGAGAGAGAGAGAGATTGTGAGTGTCGTGGTGCGTTGATCATTGTCCTGATGCACTTCAATGATACGTAAGACCTTCAACTTGTGTTTCTCATTCGTAATTGTGTACTGCGATCTCGATCTACATGACGTTCAAAAGTCTTCAGACATCATCGTTATCATTTACAATCTATTAAGTTCATCAGTACATATCTTCGTTATTATAATTTTCATTCATCATCATGAACTGGTTAGAACGAATTACTGACACCATCGAACACAAGGAATATGAACCACAACACTTGGAGGGAGAGAAAGAGAACCATACCGTACTGTACCGCACAATACAGAATGACCGTAACACAACTCACACAAGATATTAAGTAGAACTCCTGTACCGCTGTATCCTAAACCAAAACCAGTCATATGTATGTATGTATGTATGTATGTATGTATGTATGTATAGCTGCTATACACACACACACAATAGAAATATATAAGGGAACTACTCTTTAACAATGGTTTCCCTAGAGATTTACGGATACTCATATAGGTAAAACCCTTAATAGGATTTTTGGTCCCACACAGCCTCAAATCTACACCGTTCCTATATATTCTATCTATTTCACCATCCCGTACACAGGCCCATTCAGTTTCATCCTTAGAAACAAACTTAAGAAGCTTCTCAATGAATTCTATCCACAAATTTCTCTTAGATTGGTCTTCAAAGCCCAGAGTTCAATTAAAAAATTCTTTAAAACTAAAGACACCATACCCACACACCTGCAGTCCTCAGTTGTTTATCAATTTACGTGTGCTAGCTGTAGGGCAGCATATATAGGTAAAACAAAAAGACATTTGATTACTCCCATCCATGACCACTTGGGCCGTTCCGTCCGAACAGCCCAGCTAATCACACAACCACCACATTCAGCTATCCGTAACCACGCCCACCAACATGACCACCCGTTCTCGCAGTCTGATTTCTCAGTTCTTGGCAGGAGCAACTGTGAGACGGGCCTCATAATGGAAGCCTTGTATCAATATAAAGCAAAGCCATCCATTTGATATATGACTTCCTGTGAATTGTTGTTTCTCACACTAAGGCTCGTTTTAATTAAGGTAATTAAGGTATGTTTTTGTTTGTTCTGTTTTTGAATTTGTACTTTGGTCTCCCGACATTTTTACTGGTATGTTACCTTTAAAGGTTTTGCGGAAGGTCAATTGTAAAATAATGTTTTCGTTTTTCTTGTATATTAATTACAATTTTTAAAAGTTTTGTCTGTTTTCTAGGCTCTGATGATGGAAAATGATTTTTCCGAAACGTTAGTAATTAAAGAAACCCAACTTAGTCAACTACAAAACTACCACAAACCATTATCTTAAACACTACAAAACAACACTAACCACTATCTTAACTACAAAACTACCACCAACCACTGTCTTCAGAACTACAAAAACTACCACCAACTACCACCATCAGAACTAAAAAACTACCACCAACTATAACCTTCAGAACTACAAGACTACCTCCACCAACCACTATATTAACAACTACAAAACTATCACCAACCACCACCTTCAGAACTACAAAACTACCACCAACAGCACCTTCAGAACTACCACCAACAACTATCTTAAGAACTACAAAACTACAACCATTCACCACCTTCAGAACTACCACCAACCACCACCTTCAGAACTACAAAACTACAGTACTCCAAACAATCAAAACAACGGTAAAGTCACCCCCCTCTCCTCTCCGTTCCACCATCAATGCCTTTCCCCTGGTCGACGTGGACTCTGCCGGCGTTCTCTGAAGCTTTGTATCGAATACGTGATGAATAAGTAGGTGGTGGTCCCAAAATAAACGGGGCGAGGGTGGCCCCCCCCCCCCTCCCTACCGTCCTTGGATTGGAACACGAGAGAGAGAGAGAGAGACCCCTGTTAGATACAAGATAAAAGCTATTCACATGACTTAGGACTGTATACAGGGTGGAAATATATCTAAACTGCCCGTGTATGTTCTGTATGTTCACTATATATGTCTCTGAGTACTTGGTAATATTCCGGTTCTCTATTGCCTTTAAGATAAATATTTGTATAGCATCTATGATTTGTTTTTTGAGGAGCTCTGAAATATTTTAATTAATTGTTTAATTGTACTTCTAATTTCCCTGTATTAAAGAATTATAATAATTTTAGTACAATAACGTTGTATCTGTTTTGTAAAAGAAAATGTAAAATATTTAAAAAGGTATAACTATTCTTTCACCTTTGTTCTTAAAAAAAAAAATAAATAAATAATTTCGAATAGTTAAAGAATACAACTGACATTTTAATTACCAATGCAACTTTTTCTTAAATCTTCTTGTAAAAAAATATCCTGAAATACTTAAAAAGGCAAAGGTGATTATTTTCTAATCATCTTGTTCTTTCCTATCTAACATAAAATATATTCAAGCACTTATGATTAATTAATTCATTAACTTTAAATACTTACTTGAACAATTATAAACACCTCTCTCATAAATATACTTTGTTTCTTCTGATGTTTTTATTTACACAGAAGAAAAAAAAGTCAGACTAAAAAATATTTGGTGTGTCTGTGATGATGCTTTACATAACAAGAGGTGAAAGGGAGGGGGTGGGGGGCCAGGGGAAGAAAATAACTGGAAGGGAAATGGAAGGGAGATGTAGAGGCAAAAGAGAAAGGCAGGGAAAGGACGGAATGGGAAGGGATGGTATGGAAAGGGGAGCAGAGAGGAGGGAAAGGGAAAAGAGAGGGGCAAGGTTGAAAGGGCGAGAGGAGATAGGAAGTGAGGGGGTTGAAATAGCAAGAAGAGAGGTTGAGAGGAGAAAGGAATAGGAGGGGTTAAAAGGCCAGAGGGAGTGCGAGGGGAGGAAAGGGCAAGGAATGGAAAAGGAAAATGAAAGGGGTGGAGAAGAATAAAGCAACTTAACATACTAATCTCACTGAATTTTTGTACTTATGGACCAAAGATTACATAATTGTTATTACTGACTCAAAAGTATGTGTGTGTGTTTTACGGGGGGACACACACACACACACACACAAAACAATAGAAACATCACCAGAGGTTATGAAAGTCAGAAGCAATTAGTTACATGTTGACAGACGACCTAGTAGTGTCTGACATGTTCGAGAAAATAAATCAAGAATACATAAATACGTACTGTAGATTATACAGTACAGATATAGTTTTACAATACTAAACTTTGCATAATGTAATATATAATCATTCACCACCAAGTACAATAATAACGATAATGAAAAATACCGTTAAGTGTTATTAATAAGGAAACGGAATTGAGATGACACTTATCAAGGGTGACTATTACAGCTGGGGTTTCGATTCTTGTCGTTCACCCACACGTGCGCTGGTTTTTTGCGTCAAAACACCGCCAGACATGAAGTAATATGAGAATATGTCGGTCACGAAGTCTAGCTTGAGCGATTCTAATAAAAAAATGGAAAATATTAAGTCCACTCAAAAACGTATGAAAGATAGTTGAAAATGATCGAAGCAAATGTGTCAAGGGTATTTTCCATCCCTCTCTCCATTCCCGAGACACCTTATAACGTGGTGTCCAATATTTCACACTTATGTATGAATCATCTGACAGCAGGAAGACATCTTTCACGAAGAAGGAAAAGCGGGGATAAGTGACGTTGGTGGAAAAAATTTAATTTACCATGACAAATTTCTCTTAAAAATTCGAAGATTGTTGTGTTGGTGACGCTGCTTTTGGGTTCGTTGTGCGGCAGATCCCTAAACAATTAAATTCCTTGATATCGAATACTATCTCCTCACAACACACTGAACAGTTGTACACGAGCTGC
>NW_024739308.1:0-39635 GCF_018991925.1 Homarus americanus | reverse complement strand
AGTATAACAAAGTCCATTGGTCAAGTATAAAAAAGTCCCCTGGTCGAGTATAACAAACCTCCTGATCGAGTATAACAAAGTCCCCTGGTCGAGTATAACAAAGTCCCCTAATCGAGTATAACATATCCCCTGGTCGAGTATAACAAAGTCCCCTGATTGTGTATAACAAAGTCCCCTGATCAAGTATAACAAAGTCTTCTGGTTGAGTATAACAAAGGCCCCTGATCGAGTATAACATATCCCCTGATCGAGTAAAACAAAGTCCCCAGATCGAGCATAGCAAAGTCCCCTGATCGATTATAACAAAGTCCCCTGACCGAGTATAACAAAGGCCTCTGGGCGAGTATAACAAAGTCCCTTGGTCGAGAATAACAAAGTCCCCTGATCCTAGTATAACAAAGCCCCCTGGACGAGTATAACAAAGTCCCCTGATCGAGTATAACAAAGTCCCCTGATCGAGTATAACAAACTTCCCTGATCGAGTATAACATACCCCACCTGATCGAGTATAACAAAGTCTCCTGGCCCAGTATAACAAAGTCCCCAGATCGAGCATAACAAAGTCCCCTGATCGAGTATAACAATGCCCCCTGCTCGAGTATAAGAAAGTCCCCTGATTGAGTATAACAATGTCCCCTGATCGAGTATAACAAAGTCCTCTGGTTGAGTATAACAAAGTCCCTGATCGAGTATAAAAAAGTCCCCTGATCGCATATAACAAAGTCCGCTGGTCTAGTATAACAAAGTCCCTGATCGAGTGTAACAAAGGCCCCTCATTGAGTATAACAAAGTCCATTGGTCAAGTATATAAAAGTCCCCTGGTCGAGTATAACAAAGTCCCCTGATCGAGTATAACAAAGTCCTCTGGTCGAGTATAAAAAAGTCCCCTGATGGAGTATAACAAAGTCCCCTACTAGAGTATAACAAAGTCCCCAGATCGAGTATAACAAAGGCCCCTCATCAAGTATAACAAAGGCCCCTCATCAAGTATAACAAAGTCCATTGGTCAAGTATAAAAAAGGCCCTGATCGAGTAAAACAAAGTCCGCTGGTCTAGTATAACAAACTCCCTGATCGAGTGTAACAAACGCCCCTCATTGAGTATAACAAAGTCCATTGGTCAAGTATAAAAAGTCCCCTGGTCGAGTATAACAAAGCCTCCTGATCGAGTATAACAAAGTCCCCTGGTCGAGTATAACAAAGACCCCTCATCGAGTATAACAAAGTCCATTGGTCAAGTATAAAAATGTCCCCTGGTCGAGTATAACAAATTCCCCTGATCGAGTATAACAAAGTCCCCTGATTAATTATAAAAAAAGTTCCCTGGTCGAGTATACCAATGTTCCCTGATCGAATATAACAAAGTCCCCTGGTCGAGTATAACAAAGCCCCCTCATCGAGAATAACAAAGGCCCTAATCGAGTATAACAAAGTCCCCCGATTGAGTATAACAAAGTCCCATAATCGAGTATAACAAAGTTCTCTGGTTGAGTATAACAAAGTCCCCTGATCGAGTATAACATATCCCCTGATCGAGTATAGCAAAGTCCTCTGGTCGAGTATAAAAAAGTAACCTGATCGAGTATAAACAAAGTCGCCTTTCTCGAGTATAAGAAAGTCCTCGATCGAGTATAACCGAAAGGCCCTCATCGAGTATAACAAAGTCCATTGGCTGGCAAAAGTCCCCTGGTCGAGTATATATCAAAGTCCCTCGATCGAGAGCAAGTAACAAAGTCCCCTCATTGAGTATAGAAAAGTCCCCTGATCGAGTAAAACAAAGTCCCCAGATCAAAGTATAACAAAGTCATCTGATAGAGTAAAACAAAGGCCCCTCATCGAGCATAACAAAGTCCCCTGATCGAGTATAACAAAGTCCCCTGATCAGGTATAACAAAGCACCCTCATCGAGTATAACAAAGTCCCCTTATCGAGTATAACAAATTTCCCTGATCGAGTATAACAATGGCCCCCTATCGAGTATAACAAAGGCCCTTGATCGAGTACAACAAAGCCCCCTGGTCGAGTATAACAAAGTCCCCTGGTCAAGTATAACAAAGTCCCCTGATCGAGTATAACATATCACCTGCTCGAGTATAACAACGTCTCCTGGCCCTGTAAAACAAAGTCCCCAGATCGAGCATAACAAAGTCCCCTGATCGATTATAACAAAGTCCCCTGGTCGAGTATAACAAAGGGCCCTGATCGAGTAAGACAAATTCCCCTAATCGAGTATAACAAAGTCCCCTAATCCTAGTATAACAAAACCCTCTGGACGAGTATAACAAAGTCCCCTGATCGAGTATAACATATCCACCTGATCGAGTATAACAAAGTCTCCTGGCCCAGTATAACAAAGTCCCCAGATCGAACAGAGCAAAGTCCCCTGATCGATAATTACAAAGTCCCCTGATCCTTGTATACAAAGCCCCTTGGACGAGTATAACAAAGTCCCCTGATCGAGTATAACAAAGGCCTCTCATCGAGTATAACAAAGGCCCCTGATCGAGTATAACAAAGGCCCCTCATCGAGTATAACAAAGTCCATTGGTCAAGTATAAAAAGTCCCCTGGTCGAGTATAACAAAGTCCCCTGATCGTGTATAACAATGTCCCCTGGTCGAGTATAGCAAAGTCCCCTGATCGAGTATAACAAAGCCTCCTCATCGAGTATAACAAACCCCCTACTCGAGTATAAGAAATTCCCCAATCGAGTATAATAAAGTCCCCTGGTCCAGTATAACAAAGTCCCCTGATTGAGAATAGCAAAGTACCCTGATCGAGTATAACAAAGTCCTCTGGGTGAGTATAACAATGTCCCCTGATCGAGTATTACACATCCCCTGATCGAGTAAAAGAAAGTCCTATGGTCGAGCATAAAAAAGTCCCCTGATCGAGTATAACAAAGTCCCCTTCTCGAGTATAACAAAATCCCTAGATCGAGTATAACAAAGGCCCCTCATCGAGTATAACAAAGTCCATTGGTCAAGTATAAAAAAGTCCCCTGGTCGAGTATAACAAATTCCCCTGATCGAGTATAACAAAGTCCCCTGATTAATTATATAAAAGTTCCCTGGACGAGTATACCAATGTTCCCTGATCGAATATAACAAAGTCCCCTGGTCGAGTATAACAAAGGCCCCTAATCGAGTATAACAAAGTCCCCTGATTGAGTATAACAAAGTCCCATGATCGAGTATAACAAAGTCCTCTGGTTGAGTATAACAAAGTCCCCTGATCGAGTATAACATATCCCCTGATCGAGTATAGCAAAGTCCCTAGATCGAGTATAACAAAGGCCCCTCATCGAGTATAACAAAGTCCATTGGTCAAGTATAAAAAAGTCCCCTGGTCGAGTATAACAAATTCCCCTGATCGAGTATAACAAAGTCCCCTGATTAATTATAAAAAAGTTCCCTGGTCGAGTATACCAATGTTCCCTGATCGAATATAACAAAGTCCCCTGGTCGAGTATAACAAAGGCCGCTCATCGAGTATAACAAAGGCCCCTAATCGAGTATAACAAAGTCCCCTGATTAAGTATAACAAAGTCCCATGATCGAGTATAACAAAGTCCTCTGGTTGAGTATAAAAAAATAACCTGATCGAGTATAACAAAGTCCCTAGATCGAGTATAACAAAGGCCCCTCATCGAGTATAACAAAGTCCATTGGTCAAGTATAAAAAAGTCCCATGGTCGACTATAACAAAGTCCCCTGATCGAGTATAACAAAGTCCCCTGATCGAGTATAGCAAAGTCCCCTGATCGAGTATAACAAAGCCTCCTTATCGAGTATAACAAAGTCCCCTAATCGAGTATAACAAAGCCCTCTGCTCGAATATAAGAAAGTCCCCTGATCGAGTATAACAAAGTCCCCTGATCGAGTATAACAAAAGCCCCTGATCGAGTATAACAAAGGCCCCTCATCGAGTATAACAAAGTCCATTGGTCAAGTATAAAAAAGTCCCCTGGTCGAGTATAACAAAGTCCCCTGATCGTGTATAACAATGTCCCCTGGTCGAGTATAGCAAAGTCCCCTGATCGAGTATAACAAAGCCTCCTGATCGAGTATAACAAAGTCCCCTGATCGAGTATAACAAAGCCCCCTGCTCGAATATAAGAAAATCCCTTGATCGAGTATAACAAACGCCCCTGATCGAGTATAACAAAGGCCCCTCGTCGAGTATAACAAAGTTCATCGGTCAAGTATAAAAAAGTCCCCTGGTCGAATATAACAAAGGCCTCTGGGCGAGTATAACAAAGTCCCCTGGTCGACAATAACAAAGTCCCCTTATCCTAGTATAACAAAGCCCCCTGGACGAGTATAACAAAGTTCCCTGATCGAGTATAACAAAGTCCCCTGAACGAGAAAACAAAGCCTCCTGATCGAGTATAACAAAGTCCTCTGATCAAGTATAACAAAGCCCCCTGCTCGAGTATAACAAAGTCACCTGATTGTGTATAACAAAGTCCCCTGATCGAGTATTACAAAGTCCTCTGGTTGAGTATAACAAAGTCCCCTGATCGAGTATGACATATCCCCTGATCGAGTAAAACAAAGTCCTCTGGTCGAGTATAAAAAAGTCCCATGATAGAGTATAACAAAGGCCCCTCATGGAAAATAACAAAGTCCATTGGTCAAGTATAAAAAAGTCCCCTGGTCGAGTATAACAAAGCCTCCTCATCGAGTATAACAAAGTCCCCTAGTCGAGTATAACAAAGTCCCCTAATCGAGTATAACATATCCCCTGCTCGAGTATAACAAAGTCCCCTTATTGTGTATAACAAAGTCCCCTGATCGAGTATAACAAAGTCCTCTGGATGAGTATAACAAAGGCCCCTGATCGAATATAACATATCCCTTGATCGAGTAAAACAATGTCCCCAGATCGAGCATAGGAAACTCCCCTGATCGATTATAACAAAGTCCCCTGACCGAGTATAACAAAGGCCTCTGGGCGAGTATAACAAAGTCCCTTGGTCGAGAATAACAAAGTCCCCTGATCCTAGTATAACAAAGCCCCCTGGACGAGTATAACAAAGTCCTCTGATCGAGTATAACAAAGTCCCCTGATCGAGTATAACAAAGTTCCCTGATCGAGTATAACATACCCCACCTAATCGAGTATAACAAAGTCTCCTAGCCCAGTATAACAAAGTCCCCAGATCGAGCATAACAAAGTCCCCTGATCGAGTATAACAAAGCCCCCTGCTCGAGTATAACAAAGTCCCCTTATCGAGTATAACAAAGTCCCCTGATCGAGTATAACAAAGCCCCCTGCTCGAGTATAAGAAAGTCCCCTGATTGAGTAAAACAATGTCCCCTGATCGAATATCACAAAGTCCTTTGGTTGAGTATAACAAAGTCCCTGATCGAGTATAAAAAAGTCCCCTGATCGCATATAACAAAGTCCGCTGGTCGAGTATAACAAAGTCCCTGATCGAGTGTAACAAAGGCCCCTCATTGAGTATAAGAAAGTCCATTGGACAAGTATAAAAAAGTCCCCTGGTCGAGTATAACAAAGTCCCTTGATCGAGTATAACAAAGTCCTCTGGTCGAGTATAAAAAAGTCCCCTGATGGAGTATAACAAAGTCCCCTACTAGAGGTATAACAAAGTCCCCCAGATCCCGAGTATATTAAAGGCCCCACATCCAAGTATAACAAAGTCCATTGGTCAAAAAAGTATAAAAAAGTTCCTGGTCGAGTATAAAAAAAGTCCCCTGATCGAGTTTAGCAATGTCCCCTGATCGAGTATAACAAAGTCCCCTCAACGAGTATTACAAAGCCCTCTCATCGAGTATAACAAAGTCCCCTGGTCGAGTACAACAAAGTCCCCTGGTCGAGTATAACAAAGTCCCCTGGTCGAGTATAACAAATTTTCCTGGTCGAGTATAACAAAGTCCCTGAAAGTCCCCTGATCGAGTATAACAAAGTCCCCTTATCGAGTATAACAAAGTCCGGTGATCGAGTATAACAAAGGCCCCTGGTCGAGTATAACAAAGTCCCCTGATCGAGTATAACAAAAGTCCCTTAATCGTTTATAAAAAAGTCCCCTCGTCGAGTATAACAAAGTTTTCTAATCGAGTATAACAAAGGCCCCTGGTCGACTATAACAAAGTCCCCTAATCGAGTATAACAAAGCCCCCTCATCGAGTATAACAAAGTCCCCTGATCGAGTATAACAAAGTCCTCTGGTTGAGTATAACAAAGTTCCCTGATCGAGTATAACAAAGTCCCCTGATCGCGTATAACAAAGTCCCCTTGTCGAGTATAAGAAAGTCACCTAATCGAGTATAAAAAGGCCCCTCATTGAGTATAACAAAGTCCATTGGTCAAGTATAACAAAGTCCCCTGATCGAGTATAACAAAAGTCCCTTGATCGTTTATAAAAAAGTCCCCTGGTCGAGTATAACAAAGTTTTCTAATCGAGTATAACAAAGGCCCCTGGTCGACTATAACAAAGTCCCCTGATCGAGTATAACGAAGTCCCCTGATTGAGTATAACAAAGTCCCCTGATCGAGTATAACAAAGTCCTCTGGATGAGTATAACAAAGTTCCCTGATCGAGTATAACAAAGTCCCCTGATCGCGTATAACAAAGTCCCCTTGTCGAGTATAAGAAAGTCCCCTAATCGAGTATAAAAAGGCCCCTCATTGAGTATAACAAAGTCCATTGGTCAAGTATAAAAAAGTCCCCTTGTCGAGTATAACCAAAGTCCCCAGATCGAGTATAACAAAGGCCCCTCATTGAGTATAACAAAGCCCCCTGCTCGAGTATAAGAAAGTCCCCTGATTGAATATAACAATGTCCCCTGATCGAGTATAACAAAGTCCCTGATCGAGTATAACAAAGTCCCCTTATCGAGTATAACAAAGCCCCCTGGACGAGTATAACAAAGTCCCTTGGTCCAGTATAACAAAGTCCCCTGATCGAGTATAACATATCCCCTGATCGAGGATAACAACATCTCCTGGCTCAGTATAGCAAAGTTCCTAGATCGAGCATAACAAAGTCCCCTGATCGATTACAACAAAGTCCCCTGGTTGAGTATAACAAAGTCCCCTGATCGAGTATAACAAAGTCCCCAGATCCTAATATAACAAAGCCCACTAGACGAGTATAACAAAGTCCCCTGAACCGAGTATAACAAAGTCGCCTGATCGAGTATAACAAAGTCTCTGGTGGCGTATAACAATGTCCCTTGGTCGAGTATAACAAAGTTTTCTAATCGAGTATAACAAAGGCCCCTGGTCGAGTATAACAAAGGCCCCTCATCGAGTAAAAAAAGTCCATTGGTCAAGTATAAATAAGTCCCCTGGTCGAGTATAACAAAGTCCCCTGATCGAGAATAACAAAGTCCCCTGGTCCAATAATACAAAGACCCTAATCAAATATAACATATCCCCTGATCGACTATAACAAAGTCTCCTGGCCAAGTATAACAAAGTCCCCTGATCGAGTATAACAAAGCCCCCTGGACGAGTATAACAAAGTCCCCGGACCAAGTATAACAAAGGCCTCTGGTCGAGTATAACAAAGTCCACTGGTCGAGAATAACAAAGTCCCCTGATCCAAGTAAAACAAAGCCCCCTGGACGAGTATAAGAAAGTCCCCTGATCGAGTATAACAAAGTCCCCTAATCGAGTATAACAAAGTCCCTGGTCCAGTATAACAAACTCCCCTGATCGAGTTTAACATATCCCCTGATCGAGTATAACAACGTCTCCTGGCTCAGTATAACAAAGTCCCCAGATCGAGCATAACAAAGTCCCCTGATCGATTACAACAAAGTACCCCGGCCGAGTATAACAAAGTCCCCTGATCGAGTATAACAAAGTCCTGGCCCAGTATAACAATGTCTCCTGATCGAGTATAACAAAGCCCCCTGCGCGAGTATAACAAAGGCCTCTGGTCGAGTATAACAAAGTCCCCTGGTCGGGAAAAACAAAGTCCCCTGATCTAAGTATAACAAAGCCCACTGGACGAGTATAACAAAGTCCCCTAAACCGAGTTTAACAAAGTCCCGTGATCGAGTATAACATATCCCCTGATCGAGTATAACAAAGTACCTGGTGGAGTATAACAAAGTCCCCTGGTCGAGTATAACAAACTTTTCTAATCGAGTATAACAAAGGCACCTGGTCGAGTATAACAAAGGCCCCTCATCGAGTATAACAAAGTCCATTGGTCAAGTATAAATAAGTCCCCTGGTCGAGTATAACAAAGTCCCCTGATCAGCGAATATAACAAAGTCCCCTGGTCGAGAGTATAACTAAGTCCCCTGATCCCGAGTATAACAAAGCCTCCTCATCGAGTATAACAAAGTCCCCTGATCGAGTATAACAGGTACCTATCGCGTCTGCCAGTCCCCTGGTCGAGAAATTATAACAAGGCCCTAATCGAGTTTAACCAAAGTCCTGATCTACTATAACAAGGCGTCTCATCAGTGGTATAACAAGTCCCTGATTCAACTAAGCCGCCTAATCGAGAATAACAAAGTCCCTGGTCCGAATATAACAAAGTCCCCAGTTCAGGAGTCTAACAATGTCCCTGATCGAGAGTATAACAAAGAGTACCTGATCGAGAGTAAAACAAAGCCTCCTGATCAGGTATAACAAAGTCCCTGATCCAAGTATAACAAGCCCCATGCTCGATTATAAGAAAGTCCCTGATCGAGTATAACAAAGTCCCTGGTCAGGTATAACAAAGTCCCTGATCGAGTATAACAAAAAGTCCTTGATCGTTTATAACAAAGTCCCTGGTCGAAGGTATATAAAGTTTTCTAATCGAGTATAACGAAAAGCCGCCCGCTTTAGCACTGGTCGACTATAACAAAGTCCCTGATCGAAATCATAGCCCCCCTCATCCAGGTATAACAAAGGCCTCTCATCGAGTATAACGAAGTCCCCTGATTGAGTATAACAAAGTCCCCTGATCGAGTATAACAAAGTCCTCTGGTTGAGTATAACAAAGTCCCCTGATCGAGTATAACAAAGTCCCCTGATCACGTATAACAAAGTCCCCTTGTCGAGTATAACAAATTCCATTGGTCAAGTATAAAAAAGTCCCCTGGTCGAGTATAACCAAAGTCCCCAGATCGAGTATAACAAAGGCCCCTCATCGAGTATAAAAAAGCCCCCTGCTCGAGTATAAGAAAGTCCCCTGATTGAATATAACAATGTCCCCTGATCGAGTATAACAAAGTCACTGATCGAGTATAACAAAGTCCCCTGATCGAGTATATCAAAGCCCCCTGGACGATTATAACAAAGTCCCCTCATCGAGTATAACAAAGTCCCTGATCGAGTATAACAAAGTCCCCTGGTCCAATATAACAAAGACCCTGATCGAGTATAACATTTCCCCTGATCGAGTATAACAAAGTCTCCTGGCCCAGTATAACAAAGTCCCCTGATCGGGTATAACAAAGTCCCCTGCACGAGTATAACAAAGTCCCCTGATCTAAGTATAACAAAGCCCACTTGACGAATATAACAAAGTCCCCTGATCGAGTATAACAAAGTCCCCTGATCGAGTATAACAAAGTCCCTTGGTCCAGTATAACAAAGTCCCCTGATCGAGTATAACATATCCCCTGATCGAGGATAACAACATCTCCTGGCTCAGTATAGCAAAGTCCCTAGATCGAGCATAACAAAGTCCCCTCATCGATTACAACAAAGTCCCCTGGTCGAGTATAACAAAGTCCCCTGATCGAGTATAACAAAGTCCCCAGATCCTAATATAACAAAGCCCACTAGACGAGTATAACAAAGTCCCCTGAACCGAGTATAACAAAGTCCCCTGATCGAGTATAACAAAGTCTCTGGTGGAGTATAACAATATCCCTTGGTCGAGTATAACAAAGCCCGCTCATCGAGTATAACAAAGGCCCCTCATCGAGTATAACAAAGTCCATTGGTCAAGTATAAATAAGTCCCCTGGTCGAGTATTACAAAGTCCCCTGATCGAGAATAACAAAGTCCCCTGGTCCAATATAACAAAGACCCTGATCGAATATAACATATCCCCTGATCGAGTATAACAAAGTCTCCAGGCCAAGTATAACAAAGTCCCTCTGATCGAGTATAACAAAGCCCCCTGGACGAGTATAACAAAGTCCCCGGACCGAGTATAACAAAGGCCTCTGGTCGAGTATAACAAAGTCCCCTGGTCGAGAATAACAAAGTCCCCTAATCCAAGTAAAACAAAGCCCCCTGGACGAGTATAACAAAGACGCCTGATCGAGTATAACAAAGTCCCCTGATCGAGAATAACAAAGTCCGCTGGTCCAGTATAACAAAGTCCCCTGATCGAGTATAACATATCCCCTGATCGAGTATAACAACGTCTCCTGGCTCAGTATAACAAAGTCCCCAGATCGAGCATAACAAAGTCCCTTGATCGATTACAACAAAGTACCCTGGCCGAGTATAACAAAGCCCCCTGATCGAGTATAACAAAGTCCCTGATCGAGTATAACAAAGTCCCCTGGTCCAATATAACAAAGACCCTGATCGAGTATAACATTTCCCCTGATCGAGTATAACAAAGTCTCCTGGCCCAGTATAACAAAGTCTCCTGATCGAGTATTACAAAGCCCCCTGCACGAGTATAACAAAGACCTCTGGTCGAGAATAAGAAAGTCCCCTGAACCGAGGTTAACAAAGTCCCCTGATCGAGTATAACATATCCCCTGATCGAGTATAACAAAGTCCGTGGTGGAGTATAACAAAGTTCCCTGGTCGAGTATAACAAACTTTTCTAATCGAGTATAACAAAGGCACCTGGTCGAGTATAACAAAGGCCCCTCATCGAGTATAACAAAGTCCATTGGTCAAGTATAAATAAGTCCCCTGGTCGAGTATAACAAAGTCCCCTGATCGAGTATAACAAAGTCCCCTGGTCGAGTATAGCAAAGTCCCCTGATCGAGTATAAAAAAGCCTCCTCATCGAGTATAACAAAATCCCCTGATCGAGTATAACGAAGCCCCCTGCTCGAGTATAACAAAGTCCCCTGATCGAGTATAACAAAGGCCCCTAATCGAGTTTAACAAAGTCCCCTGTTCTACTATAACAAAATCGCCTCATCGAGTATAACAAAGTCCCCTGTTCGAGTCTAACAAAGTCCCCTGATCGAGTAACACAAAGTACCCTGATCGAGTAAAACAAAGCCTCCTGATGATCGAGTATAACAAAGTCCCCTCGAGTATAACAAAGTCCCCTGGTCGAGTATAACAAAGCCCCCTCATCGAGTATAACAAAGGCCCCTAATCGAGTATAACAAAGTCCCCTGATTGAGAATAACAAAGTCCCCTGATCGAGTATAACAAATTCCTCTGGTTGAGTATAACAAAGTCCCCTGATCGAGTATAACATATCCCCTGATCGAGTAAAACAAAGTCCACTGGTCGAGTATAAAAAAGTCCCCTGATCGAGTATAACAAAGGCCCCACATCGAGTATAACAAAGTCCATTGGTCAAGTGTAAAAAAGTCCCCTAGACGAGTATAACAAAGCCTCCTAATCGAGTATAACAAAGTCCCCTGATCGATTATAACAAAGTCTCCTGGTCGAGTATAACAAAGGGCCCTGATCGAGTAAGACAAAGTCCACTAATCGAGTATAACAAAGTCCCCTGATCCTAGTATAATAAAGCCCCCTGGACGAGTATAACAATGTCCCCCGATCGAGTATAACAAAGTCACCTGATCATGTATAACAAAGTCCCCTGGTCCAGAATAACAAAGTTCCCTGATCGAGTATAACATATCCACCTGATCGAGTATAACAAATTCTCCTGGCCCAGTATAACAAAGTCCCCAGATCGGTCATAGCAAAGTCCGCTCATCGATTATAACAACGTCCCCTGACCGAGTATAACAAAGGCCTCTAGGCGAGTATAACAAAGTCCCTGTTCGAGAATAACAAAGTCCCCTGATCCTAGTATAACAAAGCCCCCTGGACGAGTATAACAAAGCCCCTGATCGAGTATAACAAAGTCCCCTGATCGAGTATAACAAAGGTCCCTGATCGAGTATAACAAAGGCCCCTCATCGAGTATAACAAAGTCCATTGGTCAAATATAAAAAAGTCCCCTGGTCGAGTATAACAAAGTCCCCTGATCGTGTATAAGAATGTCCGCTGGTCGAGTATAAGAAAGTCCCCTGATTGACTATAATAAAGTCCCCTGATCGAGTATAACAAAGTCCTCTTGTTGAGTATAACAAAGTCCATTGATCGAGTATAAAAAAGTCCCCTGATCGCATATAACAAAGTCCCCTGGTCGAGTATAACAAAGTCCCCTGTTCGAGTCTAACAAAGTCCCCTGATCGAGTATAACAAATTCCCCTGATCGAGTAAAACAAAGCCCCCTGATCGAGTATAACAAAGTCCCGTGATCAAGTATAACAAAGCCCCCTGCTCGAGTATAAGAAAGTCCCCTGATCGAGTATAACAAAGTCCCCTGGTCGTGTATAACAAAGCCCCATCATCGAGTATAACAAAGGCCCCTAATCGAGTATAACAAAGTTTCCTGATTGAGTATAACAAAGTCCCCTGATCGATTATAACAAATTCCTCTGGTTGAGTATAACAAAGTCCCCTGATCGAGTATAACATATCCCCTGATCGAGTTTAACAAAGTCCCCTGGTCGTGTATAACAAAGTCCCTGATCGAGTATAACAAAGGCCCCTCATTGAATATAACAAAGTCCATTGGTCAAGTATAAAAAAGTCCCCGGGTCGAGTATAAAAAAGTCCCCTGGACGAGTATAACAAAGTCCCCAGATCGAGTATAACAAAGGCCCCTCATCAAGTATAACAAAGTCCATTGGTCAAGTATAAAAAAGTCCCCTGGTCGAGTATAACAAAGTCCCCTGATCGAGTATAACAAAGTCCCCTAATCTAGTATAACAAAGGCCCCAGATCGAGTATAACAAAGGCCCCTCATCGAGTATAACAAAGTCCCCTGATCGACTATAACAAAGCCGCCTAATCGAGTATAACAAAGTCCCCTGGTCGAGTATAACAAAGTCCCCTTATCGAGTATAACAAATTCCCCTTATCGAGTATAACAAAGTCCCCTTATCGAGTATAACAAAGTCCGGTGATCGAGTATAACAAAGGCCCCTGGTCGAGTATAACAAAGTCCCCGGAACGAGTATAACAAAAGTCTCTTGATTGAGTATAACAAAGTCCCCTGGTCGAGAATAACAAAGTCCTCTGGTTGAGTATAACAAAGTCCCCTGATCGAGAATAACAAAGTCCCCTGATCGAGTATAACAAAGGCCCCTCATCGTGTATAACAAAGTCCCCTGGTCGAGTATAAGAAAGTCCCCTAATCGAGTATAAAAAGGACCCTCATTGAGTATAACAAAGTCCATTGGTCAAGTATAAAAAAGTCCCCTGGTCGAGTATAACCAAAGTCCCCAGATCGAGTATAACAAAGGCCCCTCATCGAGTATAACAAAGCCCCCTGGACGAGTATAACAATGTCCCCTGATCGAGTCTAATGAAGTCCCTGATCGAGTATAACAAAGTCCCCTGGTCCAATATAACAAAGACCCTGATCGAGTATAACATTTTCCCTGATCGAGTATAACAAAGTCTCCTGGCCCAGTATAACAAAGTCCCCTGATCGAGTATAACAAAGCTCCCTGCACGAGTATAACAAAGTCCCCTGGTCGAGAATAACAAAGTCCCCTGATCTAAGTATAACAAAGCCCCGTGGACGAGTATAACAAAGTCCCCTGATCGAGTATAACAAAGTCCCCTGATCGAGTATAACAAAGTCCCTTGGTCCAGTATAACAAAGTCCCCTGATCGAGTATAACATATCCCCTGATCGAGTATAACAACATCTCCTGGCTCAGTATAACAAAGTCCCAGATCGAGCATAACAAAGTCCCTTGATCGATTACAACAAAGTCCCATGGTCGAGTATAACAAAATCCCCTGATCGAGTATAGCAAAGTCCCCAGATCCTAATATAACAAAGCCCACTAGACGAGTATAACAAAGTCCCCTGAACCAAGTATAACAAAGTCCCCTGATCGAGTATAACAAATTCCCTGGTGGAGTATAACAAAGTCTCTTGGTCGAGTATAACAAAGTTTTCTAATCGAGTATATCAAAGGCCCCTGGTCGAGTATAACAAAGGGACCTGGTCGAGTATAACAAAGGCCCCTCATAGAGTATAACAAAGTCCATTGGTCAAGTATAAATAAGTCCCCTGGTCGAGTATTACAAAGTCCCCTGATCGAGAATAACAAAGTCCCCTGGTCCAATATAACAAAGACCCTGATCAAGTATAACATATCCCCTGATCGAGAATAACAAAGACTCCTGGCCAAGTATAACAAAGTCCCCTGATCGAGTATAACAAAGCCCCCTGGACGAGCATAACAAAGTCCCCTGATCGAGTATAGCAAAGTCCCATGATCGAGTATAACAAAGTCCCCTGGTCCGTATAACAAAGTCCCCTGATCGAGTATAACATATCCCCTGATCGAGTATAACAACGTCTCCTGGCTCAGTATAACAAAGTCCCCAGATCGAGCATAACAAAGTCCCCTGATCGATTACAACAAAGTCCCCTGGTCGAGTATAACAAAGTCCCCTGATCGAGTATAACAAAGTCCCCAGATCCTAATATAACAAAGCCCACTAGACGAGTATAACAAAGTCCCCTGTACCGAGTTTAACAAAGTCCCCTGATCTACTATAAAAAAGGCGCCTCATCGAGTATAACAAAGTCCCCTGATTGAGTATAACAAAGCCGCCTAATCGAGAATAAGAACGTCCCCTGGTCGAGTATAACAAAGTCCCCTGTTCGAGTCTAACAAAGTCCCCTTATCGAGTATAACAAATTCCCATTATCGAGTACAACAAAGTCCCCTTATCGAGTATAACAAAGTCTGGTGATCGAGTATAACAAAGGCCTCTGGTCGAGTTTAACAAAGTCCCTGATCATGTATAAAAAAGTCCTATGGTCCAGTAAAACAAAGTCCGCTGATCGAGTATAAAAAAGTCACATGGCCCAGTATAACAAAGTCACCATATCGAGCATAACAAAGTCCCCTGATCGAGTATAACAAAGTCCCCTGATCGAGTATAACAAAGCCCCCTGGACGAGTACAACACAGTCCCCTGTTCGAGTATAACAAAGTCCCTGATCGAGTATAACAAAGTCCCCTGATCGAGTATAACATATCCCCTCATCGAGTATAACAAAGTCTCCTGGCCCAGTATAACAAAGCCCCAGATCGAGCATAACAAAGTCCCCTGATCGATTATAATATAGTCCCTGACCGAGGATAACAAAGGCCAATGGTCGAGTATAACACAGTCCCCTGATCGAGAATAACAAAGTCCCCTGATACTAGTATAATAAAGTTCCCTGACCGAGTATAAAAAAGTCCCTTGGCCCAGTATAACAAGGTCCCCATATCGAGCATAACAAAGTCCCCTGATCGATTAAAACAAAGTCCCCTGGTCGAGTATAGCAAAGTTCCCTGATCGAGTAAGACAAAGTCCCCTGATCGAGTATAAGAAAGACCCCTGACCGAGTATAACAAAGCCCCCTGGACGAGTATAACAAAGTCCCCTGACAGAGTATAACAAAGGCCTCTGGTCGAGTATAACAAAGTCCCCTAGTCGAGAATAACAAATTCCCCTGATCCTAGTATAACAAAGCCCCCTGGACGAGTATAACAAAGTCCCCTGATCGATTATAACAAAGTCCATTGATCGAGTATAACAAAGTCCCCTGGTCCAGTATAACAAAGTCCCCTGATCGAGTATAACATATCCCCTGATCGAGTATAACAACGTCTCCTGGCCCAGTATAACAAAGTCCCCATATCGAGCATAAGAAAGTTCCCTGATCGATTAAAACAAAGTCCCCTGGTCGGGTATAGCAAAGGGGCCTGATCGAGTAAGACAAAGTCCCCTGATCGAGTATAACAAAGTCCCCTGATCCTAGTATAACAAAGTCCACAAGACGAGTATAAACAAGTCCCCTGAACCGAGTATAACAAAGTCCCCTGATCGAGTATAACATATCCCCTGATCGAGTATAACAAAGTCCCTGGTGGAGTATAAAAAAGTCCACTGGTCGAGTAAAACAAAGTTTTCTAATCGAGTATAACAAAGTCTCCTGGCCAGGTATAACAAAGTCCCCTGATCGAGTATAACAAAGCCCCCTGGACGAGTATAACAAAGTCCCCGGACAGAGTATAACAAAGGCCTATGGTCGAATAGAACAAAGTCCCCTGCTCGAGAATAACAAAGTCCCCTGATCTAAGTATAACAAGGCCCCCTGGACGAGTATAACAAAGTCCCCTGATCGAGTATAACAAAGTCCCCTGGTCCAGTTTTAAAAAGTCCCCTGATCGAGTATAACATATCCCCTGATCGAGTATAACAAAGTCCCTGGTGGAGTATAACAAAGTCCCCTGGTGGAGTATAACAAAGTTTTCTAATCTAGTATAACAAAGGCCCCTGGTCGAGTAAAACAAAGGCCCCTCATCGAGTATAACAAAGTCCATTGGTCAAGTATTAATAAGTCCCCTGGTCGAGTATAACAAAGTCCCTGATCGAGTATAACAAAGTCCCCTGATCGAGTATAACAAAGTCCCCTGATCGAGTATATCAAAGGCCCCTCATCGAGTCTAAAAAAGGCCCCTAATCGAGTATAACAAAGTCCCCTGATCTACTATAACAAAGGCGCCTCATCGAGTATAACAAAGTCCCCGGATTGAGTATAACAAAGCCGCCTAATCGAGAATAACAAAGTCCCCTGGTCGAGTATAACAAATTCCCTGTTCGAGTCTAACAAAGTCCCCTTATCGAGTATAACAAATTCTCCTTATCGAGGACAACAAAGTCCCCTTATCGAGTATAACAAAGTCTGGTGATAGAGTATAACAAAGGCCCCTGGTAGAGTATAACAAAGTCCCTGATCGAGTATAAAAAAGTCCCATGGTCCAGTATAACAAAGTCCGCTGATCGAGTATAAATAATTTCTATGGCCCATTATAACAAAGTCCCAATATCGAGCATAACAAAGTCCCCTGATCGATTATAACAAAGTCCCCTGGTCGAGTATAACAAAGCCCTTTGGACGAGAATAACAAAGTCCCCTTATCGAGTATAACAAAGTCCGGTGATCGAGTATAACAAAGGCCCCCGGTCGAGTATAACAAAGTCCCCTGATCGAGTATAATAAAAGTCCCCTGATCGAGTATAACAAAGTCCCCTGTTCGAGTATAACAAAGCCCCCTGGACGAGTATAACACAGTCCCCTGATCGAGTATAACAAAGTCCCTGATCGAGTATAACAAAGTCCCCTGATCGAGTATAACATATCCCCTCATCGAGTATAACAAAGTCTCCTGGCCCAGTATAACAAAGCCCCAGATCGAGCTTAACAAGGTCCCCTGATCGATTATAACATAGTTCCTGACCGAGGATAACAAAGGCCTCTGGTCGAGTATAAGACAGTCCCCTGGTCGAGAATAACAAAGTCCCCTGATACTAGTATAATAAAGTCCCCTGACCGAGTATAAAAAAGTCCCCTGGACCAGTATAACAAAGTCCCCTGCTCGAGTATAAAGAAAAGTCCCCTGATCAGTATAACAAAGTCCCCTGGTCGAGTATAACAAAGCCCCATCATCGAGTATAACAAAGGCCCCTAATCGAGTATAACAAAGTTTCCTGATTGAGTATAACAAAGTCCCCTGATCGATTATAACAAATTCCTTTGGTTGAGTATAACAAAGTCCCCTGATCGAGTATAACATATCCCCTGATCGAGTATAACAAAGTCCCCTGGTCGTGTATAACAAAGTCCCTGATCGAGTGTAACAAAGGCCCCTCATTCAATATAACAAAGTCCATTGGTCAAGTATAAAAAAGTCCCCGGGTCGAGTATAAAAATGTCCCCTGGTCGAGTATAACAAAGTCCCCAGATCGAGTATAACAAAGGCCCCTCATCAAGTATAACAAAGTCCATTGGTCAAGTATAAAAAAGTCCCCTTGTCGAGTATAACAAAGTCCCCTGATCGAGTATAACAAAGTCCCCTAATCTAGTATGACAAAGGCCCCAGATCGAGTATAACAAAGGCCCCTCATCGAGTATAACAAAGTCCCCTGATCGACTATAACAAAGCCGCCTAATCGAGTATAACAAAGTCCCCTGGTCGAGTATAACAAAGTCCCCTTATCGAGTATAACAAATTCCCCTTATCGAGTATAACAAAGTCCCCTTATCGAGTATAACAAAGTCCGGTGATCGAGTATAACAAAGGCCCCTGGTCGAGTATAACAAAGTCCCCTGATCGAGTATAACAAAAGTCTCTTGATTGAGTATAACAAAGTCCCCTGGTCGAGTATAACAAAGTCCTCTGGTTGAGTATAACAAAGTCCCCTGATCGAGAATAACAAAGTCCCCTGATCGAGTATAACAAAGGCCCCTCATCGTGTATAACAAAGTCCCCTGGTCGAGTATAAGAAAGTCCCCTAATCGAGTATAAAAAGGACCCTCATTGAGTATAACAAAGTCCATTGGTCAAGTATAAAAAAGTCCCCTGGTCGAGTATAACCAACGTCCCCATATCGAGTATAACAAAGGCCCATCATCGAGTATAACAAAGCCCCCTGGACGAGTATAACAAAGTCCCCTGATCGAATCTAACAAAGTCCCTGATCGAGTATAACAAAGTCCCCTGGTCCAATATAACAAAGACCCTGATCGAGTATAACATTTCCCCTGATCGAGTATAACAAAGTCTCCTGGCCCAGTATAACAAAGTCCCCTGATCGAGTATAACAAAGCTCCCTGCACGAGTATAACAAAGTCCCCTGGTCGAGAATAACAAAGTCCCCTGATCTAAGTATAACAAAGCCCCGTGGACGAGTATAACAAAGTCCCCTGATCGAGTATAACAAAGTCCCCTGATCGAGTATAACAAAGTCCCTTGGTCCAGTATAACAAAGTCCCCTGATCGAGTATAACATATCCCCTGATCGAGTATAACAACATCTCCTGGCTCAGTATAACAAAGTCCCAGATCGAGCATAACAAAGTCCCTTGATCGATTACAACAAAGTCTCATGGTCGAGTATAACAAAATCCCCTGATCGAGTATAGCAAAGTCCCCAGATCCTAATATAACAAAGCCCACTAGACGAGTATAACAAAGTCCCCTGAACCAAGTATAACAAAGTCCCCTGATCGAGTATAACAAATTCCCTGGTGGAGTATAACAAAGTCTCTTGGTCGAGTATAACAAAGTTTTCAAATCGAGTATATCAAAGGCCCCTGGTCGAGTATAACAAAGGGACCTGGTCGAGTATAACAAAGGCCCCTCATAGAGTATAACAAAGTCCATTGGTCAAGTATAAATAAGTCCCCTGGTCGAGTATTACAAAGTCCACTGATCGAGAATAACAAAGTCCCCTGGTCCAATATAACAAAGACTCCTGGCCAAGTATAACAAAGTCCCCTGATCGAGTATAACAAAGCCCCCTGGACGAGCATAACAAAGTCCCCTGATCGAGTATAGCAAAGTCCCATGATCGAGTATAACAAAGTCCCCTGGTCCGAATAACAAAGTCCCCTGATCGAGTATAACATATCCCCTGATCGAGTATAACAACGTCTCCTGGCTCAGTATAACAAAGTCCCCAGGTCGAGCATAACAAAGTCCCCTAATCGATTACAACAAAGTCCCCTGGTCGAGTATAACAAAGTCCCCTGATCGAGTATAACAAAGTCCCCAGATCCTAATATAACAAAGCCCACTAGACGAGTATAACAAAGTCCCCTGTACCGAGTTTAACAAAGTCCCCTGATCTACTATAAAAAAGGCGCCTCATCGAGTATAACAAAGTCCCCTGATTGAGTATAACAAAGCCGCCTAATCGAGAATAAGAACGTCCCCTGGTCGAGTATAACAAAGTCCCCTGTTCGAGTCTAACAAAGTCCCCTTATCGAGTATAACAAATTCCCATTATCGAGTACAACAAAGTCCCCTTATCGAGTATAACAAAGTCTGGTGATCGAGTATAACAAAGGCCTCTGGTCGAGTTTAACAAAGTCCCTGATCATGTATAAAAAAGTCCTATGGTCCAGTAAAACAAAGTCCGCTGATCGAGTATAAAAAAGTCACATGGCCCAGTATAACAAAGTCACCATATCGAGCATAACAAAGTCCCCTGATCGAGTATAACAAAGTCCCCTGATCGAGTATAACAAAGCCCCCTGGACGAGTACAACACAGTCCCCTGTTCGAGTATAACAAAGTCCCTGATCGAGTATAACAAAGTCCCCTGATCGAGTATAACATATCCCCTCATCGAGTATAACAAAGTCTCCTGGCCCAGTATAACAAAGCCCCAGATCGAGCATAACAAAGTCCCCTGATCGATTATAATATAGTCCCTGACCGAGGATAACAAAGGCCAATGGTCGAGTATAACACAGTCCCCTGATCGAGAATAACAAAGTCCCCTGATACTAGTATAATAAAGTTCCCTGACCGAGTATAAAAAAGTCCCTTGGCCCAGTATAACAAGGTCCCCATATCGAGCATAACAAAGTCCCCTGATCGATTAAAACAAAGTCCCCTGGTCGAGTATAGCAAAGTTCCCTGATCGAGTAAGACAAAGTCCCCTGATCGAGTATAAGAAAGACCCCTGACCGAGTATAACAAAGCCCCCTGGACGAGTATAACAAAGTCCCCTGACAGAGTATAACAAAGGCCTCTGGTCGAGTATAACAAAGTCCCCTAGTCGAGAATAACAAATTCCCCTGATCCTAGTATAACAAAGCCCCCTGATTGATTATAACAAAGTCCATTGATCGAGTATAACAAAGTCCCCTGGTCCAGTATAACAAAGTCCCCTGATCGAGTATAACATATCCCCTGATCGAGTATAACAACGTCTCCTGGCCCAGTATAACAAAGTCCCCATATCGAGCATAAGAAAGTCCCCGATCGATTAAAACAAAGTCCCCTGGTCGGGTATAGCAAAGGACCCTGATCGAGTATGACAAAGTCCCCTGATCGAGTATAACAAAGTCCCCTGATCCTAGTATAACAAATTCCACTAGACGAGTATAAAAAAGTCCCCTGAACCGAGTATAACAAAGTCCGCTGATCGAGTATAACATATCCCCTGATCGAGTATAACAAAGTCCACTGGTCGAGTAAAACAAAGTTTTCTAATCGAGTATAACAAAGTCTCCTGGCCAGGTATAACAAAGTCCCCTGATCGAGTATAACAAAGCCCCCTGGACGAGTATAACAAAGTCCACGGACAGAGTATAACAAAGGCCTATGGTCGAATAGAACAAAGTCCCCTGCTCGAGAATAACAAAGTCCCCTGATCTAAGTATAACAAAGCCCCCTGGACGAGTATAACAAAGTCCCCTGATCGAGTATAACAAAGTCCCCTGGTCCAGTTTTAAAAAGTCCCCTGATCGAGTATAACATATCCCCTGATCGAGTATAACAAAGTCCCTGGTGGAGTATAACAAAGTCCCCTCAGGAGAGTAACAAAGTTTTCAATCTAGTATAACAAAGGCCCTGGTCGAGTATAACAGCGCCCTCATCGAGTATAACAAAGTCCATTGGTCATATAAATAAGTCCTGGCTGAGTATAACAAAGTCCCTGATCGAGTATATAACAAAGTCCCCTGATCGCATAACAAGTCCCCTGATCGAGTATATCAAAGGCCCCTCATCGAGTCTAAAAAAGGCCCCTAATCGAGTATAACAAAGTCCCCTGATCTACTATAACAAAGGCGCCTCATCGAGTATAACAAAGTCCCCGGATTGAGTATAACAAAGCCGCCTAATCGAGAATAACAAAGTCCCCTGGTCGAGTATAACAAATTCCCTGTTCGAGTCTAACAAAGTCCCCTTATCGAGTATAACAAATTCTCCTTATCGAGGACAACAAAGTCCCCTTATCGAGTATAACAAAGTCTGGTGATAGAGTATAACAAAGGCCCCTGGTAGAGTATAACAAAGTCCCTGATCGAGTATAAAAAAGTCCCATGGTCCAGTATAACAAAGTCCGCTGATCGAGTATAAATAATTTCTATGGCCCATTATAACAAAGTCCCAATATCGAGCATAACAAAGTCCCCTGATCGATTATAACAAAGTCCCCTGGTCGAGTATAACAAAGCCCTTTGGACGAGAATAACAAAGTCCCCTTATCGAGTATAACAAAGTCCGGTGATCGAGTATAACAAAGGCCCCCGGTCGAGTATAACAAAGTCCCCTGATCGAGTATAATAAAAGTCCCCTGATCGAGTATAACAAAGTCCCCTGTTCGAGTATAACAAAGCCCCCTGGACGAGTATAACACAGTCCCCTGATCGAGTATAACAAAGTCCCTGATCGAGTATAACAAAGTCCCCTGATCGAGTATAACATATCCCCTCATCGAGTATAACAAAGTCTCCTGGCCCAGTATAACAAAGCCCCAGATCGAGCATAACAAAGTCCCCTGATCGATTATAACATAGTCCCTGACCGAGGATAACAAAGGCCTCTGGTCGAGTATAACACAGTCCCCTGGTCGAGAATAACAAAGTCCCCTGACCGAGAATAAAAAAGTCCCCTGGCCCAGTATAACAAAGTCCCCATATCGAGCATAACAAAGTCCCCTGAACGATTAAAACAAAGTCCCCTGGTCGAGTATAACAAGGGCCCTGATCGAGTATGACAAAGTCCCCTGATCGATTATAAGAAAGTCCCCTGACCGAGTATAACAAAGCCCCCTGGACGAGTATAACAAAGTCCCCTGACAGAGTATAACAAAGGCCTCAGGTCGAGTATAACAAAGTCCCCTGGTCGAGAATAACAAATTCCCCTGATCCTAGTATAACAAAGCCCCCTGGACGAGTATAACAAAGTCCCATGACCGATTATAACAAAGTCCACTGATCGAGTATAACAAAGTACCCTGGTCCAGTATAACAAAGTCCCTTGATCGAGTATAACATATCCCCTGATCGAATTTAACAACGTCTCCTTGTCCAGTATAACAAAGTCCCCAGATCGAGCATAACAAAGTCCCCTGATCGATTACAACAAAGTCCCCTGGTCTAGTATATCAAAGGGCCCTGATCTAGTAAAACAAAGTCCCCTGATCGAGTATAACAAAGTCCCCTGATCGAGTATAACAAAGTCCCCTGATCCTAGTATAACAAAGTCCACTAGACGAGTATAACAAAGTCCCCTAAACCGAGTATAACAAAGTCCCCTGATCGAGTATAACATTTCCCCTGATCGAGTATAACAAAGTCCCTGGTGGAGTATAAAAAAGTCCCCTGGTCGAGTATAACAAAGTTTTCTAATCGAGTATAACAAAGTCCCCTGATCGTGTATAACAATGTCCGCTGGTCGAGTATAGCAAAATCCCCTGATCGAGTAAAACAAAGCCTCCTGATCGAGAATAACAAAGTCCCCTGATCGAGTATAACAAAGCCCCCTGCTCGAGTATAAGAAAGTCCCCTGATTGAGTATAACAAAGTCCCCTCATCGAGTATAACAAAGTCCTCTGGTTGAGTATAACAAAGTCCCTGATCGAGTATAAAAAAGGCCCCTGATCGCATATAAAAAAGTCCCCTGGTCGAGTACAACAAAGTCCCCTGATCGAGTATAACAAAGTCCTCTGGTCGAGTATAAGAAAGTCCCCTGATGGAGTATAACAAAATCCCCTACTAGAGTATAACAAAGTCCACAGATCGAGTATAACAAAGACCCCTCATCAAGTATAACAAAGTCTATTGGTCAAGTATAAAAAAGTCCCCTGGTCGAGTATAACAAAGTCCCCTGATCGAGTATAACAAAGTCCCCTGATTTAGTATAACAAAGGCCCCAGATCGAGTAAAACAAAGTCCCCTTATCGAGTATAACAAAGTCTGGTGATCGAGTATAACAAAGGCCCCTGGTCGAGTATAACAAAGTCCCCTGATCGAGTATAAATACAAAGTCCCTTTGATCGAGTACAATGTAAAAGTCCCCTGGTCGGCAAGTAACAAAGTTTTCTAATCGGAGGGGCGCAACAGCGCCCCTGTCGAGTATACGAAAGTCCCTGATCGAGTAGCGCAACAAAGCCCCCTCATCGAGTGGCGAACAAAGCACCTCACGGAGTAAGGGCCGAAAGTCCCCCTGATTGAGAGCAACAAAGTCCTTTGATCGAGTATAACAAAGTCCTTGCTGATATAACAAAGTCCTGATCGAGTATAACAAAGTCCCCTGATCGAGTATAACAAAGTCCCTTGTCGAGTATAACAAAGTCCCCTGGTCGAGTATAACAAAGTCCCCTGATCGAGTATAACAAAGTCCCTTGTCGAGTATAACTTTGTCCCCTGATCGAGTATAACAAAGTCCCCTCATCGAGTATAGCAAAGTCCATTGGTCATATATAGGAAAGTCCACTCATCGAGTATAACAATGTCCCCCGATCGAGTATAACAAAGGCCTCTGGTCGAGTATTACAAAGTCCCTGATCGAGTATAACAAAGTCCCCGATCGAGTATAACAAAGTCCCCTGGTCCAATATAACAAAGACCCTGATCGAGTATAACATTTCCCCTGATCGAGTATAACAAAGTCTCCTGGCCCAGTATAACAAAGTCCCCTGATCGAGTAACACAAAGCCCCCTGCACGAGTATAACAAAGTCCCCGGTCCGAGTATAACAAAGGCCTCTGGTCGAGTATAACAAAGTCCCCTGGTCGAGAATAACAAAGTCCCCTGATCTAAGTATAACAAAGCCCCCTGGACGAGTATAACAAAGTCCCCTGATCGAGTATAACAAAGTCCTCTGATTGAGTATAACAAAGTCCCCTGGTCCAGTATAACAAAGTCCCCTGATCGAGTATAACATATCCCCTGATCGAGTATAACAACGTCTACAGGCTCAGTATAACAAAGACCCCAGATCGAGCATAACAAAGTCCCCTGATCGATTACAACAAAGTCCCCTGTTCGAGTATAACAAAGTCCCCTGATTGATTATAACAAAGTCCCCAGATCCTAATATAACAAAGCCCACTAGACGAGTATAAAAAAGTCCCCTGATCCGAGTATAACAAAGTCCCCTGATCGAGTATAACAAAGTCCCTGGTGGAGTATAACAAAGTCCCCTGGTCGAGTATAACAAAGTTTTCTAATCGAGTATAACAAAGGCCCCTTGTCGAGTATAACAAAGGCCCCTCATCGAGTATAACAATAGGGTGTGTCATAGGAGGGAAGATCAGCTAAAACTAATGGCCCATCAATTTTTTGGTAGATTATAGTATATATAAACAGAAAACAATTTCAGTTTCAATATTTTGCAACCTTTTGCTAGGTAAATTTTAGCGTGAAATTTATCGAAAATCTAACGTACAGCTGCATTAGTGCATTACAATTAAATAGTGAACATTGCTTTCTGACTTCATTCTTTAACAACCCAACTAACAATATTTTTTTCTGTTTCAGATTCTGATGCATTTATATGTTGATAATATTTGCGATGGCTGCTTTTGTCAGGACGAGGAACCAAAAATCCAGCCATCTCAGTCACTATCTTGGGTCTGGGAGAGAGCTCCTGAAGTCGGAGTTGCCTACATTGAGAGATGCTTTGAGATACGGTGTTTTAAATTCAGGCAATCAGAAAGAACCAAAGAATTTTACACAAAACAAAGATATTGCCAGTGATATGACCAAAGCTGTTCTTTTGGCATTAGTACACTCTGGCTACCAGTTCAAGCTTCCAGTCATAACAAGTCAGAAGAAGATTAGTGAGAGACTGCCAGCTAGTTAGAAAAGGCAAGAGATATCTCTTGGGAGGAAAACTTCAGAAAGAAGACAGCTTTGCTGCTAACTGACCAGTTATTTGACATAATTACTTGCAAGTGCCCAATTGTTCTCTTCTGTCCTGAGTTTGGATGCGATCGTGACTGTAAATCCGAGGCCCACATCTCCTGTATTTGCAAGCGTGAACTGAAGATTCCTGTGATCGAACTGGCATTTGTCAAAGCACAGAGAGAGAAGACTGGCAGCATAGGGGCTCTCATGATTTCTAGCCAAGATATTCCGGAGCCCAAGAGACAGGAGGCTGCCACAGAGAGACAGAAGAGGAGAAGAGTTGCCGAGAAAAAGAGACTTGAGAAGGCCCAGGGTGAGGTAAAAAAGGCCGATGATTGGAGTCAAGCTGATTCAGAGTTTAATGATTTCCCCATGGCTGATCCGAGTGCTGACCAGGAGAATGGTGACTTTGTCCCTAACCCAGAAAATAATGATCCCAAACCTTCCAGGCATAACATTCGAAATAGGAAAGATATCCCGAGCATAGCTCTGGCCAGCATGCGACACCACACTGGTCTCAGAGAAACTGCAGAGATAGCAACAGCTGCCTGGATTGACGGTGGTTTGATAACACCTGACGATGTTCACCTGGTGATAGATCATAACAAAGTAAGGAGAGCTCAGGAGAAACTTGTCAGTAACCTAGAAGAGGAGTTTGATAAGGGGATAAGAGAAAATGGAATCAATTGTTTGTTCTTTGATGGGAGAAGGGATGACACTAAAGTGTTCATGAAAGTTGGAGATTCTGACAAGTTGTTCCCTGCCATGGTGAAGGAGGAACACTACTTCTGCTGCAGTGAACCAGGAGGGAAGTATTTGTGGCATTTCACTCCAGGGAAAGATGACATCAGGAAACCAGCTGAGATAGTGGCAGATAACATTGTGAACTGGCTCAGAGAGAGGAACGTAGACCAGACCCTGCAGGCCATTGGAGGGGACAGCACCAACACGAACACAGGGTGGCAAGGGGGGGTCATACAGTGGATAGAGCGGAAGATTGGGAGGAAGCTGGTCTGGATTGTTTGTGACCTCCACACCAACGAGTTGCCACTCAGACATCTGATCCAGGAGCTGGATGGCAAGACTCTTTCAAACAACAGATCGTCTGGTCCTCTTGGCAAGATGCTGGACTCTGCCACTGAGTTAGAAATAAATCCGAGCTTTGAAAAAATCACATTTGGCCCTCCACTCGTTAAGCTTGCACATACTGTCATTGACGACCTGAGTACTGACCAGTACTATAGTTACATGATTTGGAGTACCATCAAAACTGGGGTCATGCCTGATAGACTTGCTTACCTGCAGATAGGTCCAGTCTCACATTCTAGGTGGTTCACAACGGCTCTCAGGTTCTGCAGAATTTGGGTCGCTCATCATAAACTGAAAGGGAACCAGCTTCACAACCTGAGACTTATTGTCCAATTCATCGTGAGTGTCTACTTGCCAAATTGGTTCAACACCAAGATCAAGTCATCGTTCTCCGAAGGTCCGAGGCCTGTTCTCTTCCAGCTTGAGCTCCTGAGGAGTCAGCCAAGGAAGGTTGTTCAGATTGTGGAGCAGACTGTGAGGAGATCTTCCTGGTATGCTCATCCCGAGGCAGTTCTGCAGACAATGCTCTGCAGTAAGGATGAGGAGAAGAGAAGAGTGGCAGTCAAAAAGATCTTGGATATGAGACTTATGAGAGGATCTGCATGAATCAGCTGAGACGATTCCTTCAGGTCAGAAGACTCCTCAGTCAATCTAGGTGCCATGACTCCAGAGTATAGAGCGTTGTGTACAGCAAGTGAGCGAGGCCAGCAGTCACGTGTACAGCCAGGAGAGGAGGGAAGGCTACATCCGAGCTCAGGTGGTCAGCAGGGAGGTGATGAGTAGAAACAGAAGCAAGAAAGACATGTTCTCTATGGTGTGCTGCAACACCGGGTCGTAGTAGTAAAACCGGTTTTTGTGTTTGATGATTTTGTTTTCTAAAGGAATATTAGATTTAATAAATGTGTCAAGATCATTCGTTTCACTATTCTGGATCATTTTCATCCTAATAAATTAACCTGATACATTTACTTTACTTTAAATAAGCTATTTAGTGGTGTTGGTAAAAGGGTGGGAATACTGAATTTTCATAAGATTTCAAGTTAAAATTTACCTAGCAAAAAATGAACACTTTTCAAATCTGAAGATATCACATGATTCTGCACATAGAACTACATCATTAATACCATGGGCCGATTTTTCAAACTCAAAAAAAAAAAATCGCCTCCGTATGACACACCCTAGTATAACAAAGTCCATTGGTCAAGTATAAATAAGTCCCCTGGTCGAGTATTACAAAGTCCCCTGATCGAGAATAACAAAGTCCCCTGGTCCAATATAACAAAGTCCCCGGGCCGAGTATAACAAAGGCCTCTGGTCGAGTATAACAAAGTCCCCTGATCGAGAATAACAAAGTCCCCTGGTCCAATATAACAAAGTCCCCCGGCCGAGTATAACAAAGGCCTCTGGTCGAGTATAACAAAGTCCCCTGGTCGAGAATAACAAAGTCCCCTGATCTAAGTATAACAAAGCCCCCTGATCGAGTATAACATATCCCATGATCGATTATAACAACGTCTCCTGGCTCAGTATAACAAAGTCCCCAGATCGAGCATAAAAAAGTCCCCTGATCGATTACAACAAAGTCCCCTGGTCGAGTATAACAAAGTCCCCTGATCGAGTATAACAAAGTCCCCAGATCCTAATTCAAGAAAGCCCACTAGACGAGTATAACAAAGTCCCCTGAACCGAGTTTAACAAAGTCCCCTGATCGAGTATTACAAAGTCCCCAGATCCTAATATAACAAAGCCCACTAGACGAGTATAACAAAATCCCCTGAACGGAGGATAACAAAGTCCCCTGATCGAGTATAACAAAGTCCCTGGTGGAGTATAACAAAGTCGCCTGGTCGAGTATAACAAAGTTTTCTAATCGAGTATAACAAAGGCCCCTGGCCGAGTATAAGAAAGGCCCCTCATCGAGTATAACAAAGTCCAGTGGTCAAGTATAAATAAGTCCCCTGGTCGAGTATTAAAAAGTCCCCTGATCGAGAATAACAAAGTCCCCTGGTACAATATAACAAAGACCATGATCGAGTATAACATATCCCCTGATCGAGTATAACAAAGTCTCCTGGCCCAGTATAACAAAGTCCCCTGATCGAGTATAACAAAGCCCCCTGGACGAGTATAACAAAGTCCCCGGACCGAGTATAACAAAGGCCTCTGGTCGAGTATAACAAAGTCCCCTGGTCGAGAATAACAAAGTCCCCTCATTTAAGTATAACAAAGCCCCCTGTACGAGTATAACAAAGTCCCCTGATCGAGTATAACAACGTCTCCTGGCTCAGTATAACAAAGTCCACAGATCGAGCATAACAAAGTCCCCTGATCGATTACAACAAAGTCCTCTGGTCGAGTATAACAAAGTTCCCTGATCGGGTATAACAAAGTCCCCAGATCCTAATATAACAAAGCCCACTAGACGAGTATAACAAAGTCCCCTGAACCGAGTTTAACAAAGTCCCCTGATCGAGTATAACATATCCCCTGGTGGAGTATAACAAAGTCCCCTGATCGAGTATAACAAAGTTTTCTAATCGAGTATAACAAAGGCCCCTGGTCGAGTATAACAAAGTCCCCTGATCGAGTATATGAAAGCCTCCTCATCGAGTATAACAAAGTCCCCTGATCGAGTATAACGAAGCCCCCTGCTCGAGTATAACAAAGTCCCCTGATCGACTATAACAAAGGCCCCTGATCGAGTCTAAACAAGGCCCCTAATCGAGTATAACAAATTCTCCTGATCTACTATAACAAAGGCGCCTCATCGACTATAACAAAGTCCCCTCATTGAGTATAACAAAGCCGCCTAATCGAGAATAACAAAGTCCCCTGGTCGAGTACAACAAAGTCCCCTTATCGAGTATAACAAAGTCTGGTGATCGAGTATAACAAAGGCCCCTGGTCGAGTATAACAAAGTCCCTGATCGAGTATAAAAAAGTCCCATGGTCCAGTATAACAAAGTCCGCTGATCGAGTATAAAAAAGTCCCATGGCCCAGTATAAGAAAGTCCCCATATCGAGCATAACAAAGTCCCCTGATCGATTATAACAAAGTCCCCTCGTCGAGTATAACAAAGCTCCCTGAACGAGTATAACAAAGTCTCCTTATCGAGTATAACAAAGTCCGGTGATCGAGTATAAAAAAGGCCCCTTGTCGAGTATACCAAAGTCCCCTGATCGAGTATAACAAAAGTCCCCTGATCGAGTATAACAAAGTCCCCTGATCGAGTATAACAAAGCCCCCTTGGACGAGTATAACACAGTCCCCTGATCGAGTATAACAAAGTCCCTGATCGAGTATAACAAAGTCCCCTGATCGAGTATAACATATCCCCTCATCGTGTATAGCAAAGTCTCCTGGCCCAGTATAACAAAGCCCCAGATCGAGCATAACAAAGTCCCCTGATCGATTATAACATTGTCCCTGACCGAGGATATCAAAGACCTCTGGTCGAGTAAAACAAAGTCCCCTGGTCGAGAATAACAAAGTCCCCTCATATTAGTATAACAAAGTTCTCTGGTCGAGTATAAAAAAGTCCCCTGATCGAGTATAACAAAGTACCCTGCTCGCATATAACAAAGTCCCCTGATCGAGTATAACAAAGGCCCCTGATCGAGTATAACAAAAACCTCTCATTGAGTATAGCAAAGTCCATTGGTCAAATATAGGAAAGTCCATTCGTCAAATATCGGAAAGTCCACTGATCGAGTATGACAAAGTCCCCTGATTAATTATAAAAAAGTCCCCTGGTCGAGTATAACAAAGTTCCCTGATCGAGTATAACAAAGTCCCCTGGTCGAGCATAAGAAAGCCCCCTCATCGAGTATAACAAAGGCCCCTAATCGAGTATAACGAAGTCCCCTGATCGAGTATAACAACGTCTCCTGGCTCAGTATAACAAAGTCCACAGATCGAGCATAACAAAGTCCCCTGATCGATTACAACAAAGTCCCCTGGTCGAGTATATCAAAGGGCCCTGATCGAGTAAGACAAAGTCCCCTGATCGAGTATAACAAAGTCCCCTGATCCTAGTATAACAAAGCCCACTAGACGAGTATAACAAAGTTCCCTGAACCGAGTATAACAACGTCCCCTGATCGAGTATAACATATCCCCTGATCGAGTATAACAAAGTCCCTGGTGGAGTATAAAAAAGTCCCCTGGTCGAGTATAACAAAGTTTTCTAATCGAATATAACAAAGGCCTCTGGTCAAGTATAACAAAGGCCCCTCATCAAGTATAGCAAAGTCCATTGGTCAAGTATAAAAAAGTCCCCTGGTCGAGTATAACAAAGTCCCCTGATCGTGTATAACAATGTCCGCTGGTCGAGTATAGCAAAGTCCCCTGATCGAGTAAAACAAAGCCTCCTGATCGCGTATAACAAAGTCCCCTGATCGAGTATAACAAAGCCCCCTGCTCGAGTATAAGAAAGTCCCCTGATTGAGTATAACAAAGTCCTCTGGTTGAGTATAACAAAGTCCCTGATAGAGTATAAAAAAGTCCCTTGATCGCATACAACAAAGTCCCCTGGTCGAGTATAAGAAAGTCCCTGATCGAGTATAACAAAGGCCCCTCATTGAGTATAATAAAGTCCATTGGTCAAGTATAAAAAAGTCCCCTGGTCGAGTATAACTAAGTCCCCTGATTGAGTATAACAAAGTCCTCTGGTCGAGTATAAAAAAGTTCCCTGATGGAGTATAACAAAGTCCCCTACTAGAGTATAACAAAGTCCCCAGATCGAGTATAACAAAGGCCCCTCATCAAGTATAGAAAGTCCATTGGTCAAGTATAAAAAAGACCCCTGATCGAGTATAACAAAGTCCCCTGATCGAGTATAACAAAGTCCCCTGATCTAGTATAACAAAGGCCCCAGATCGAGTATAACAAAGGCCCCTCATTGAGTATAACAAAGTCCCCTGATCGAGTATAACAAAGTCGCCTAATCGAGTATAACAAAGTCCCCCTGGTCGAGTATAACAAAGTCCCCTTATCGAGTATAACAAATTCCCTTATCGTGAGCATAACAAAGTCCCCTTATCGAGTATAACAAAGTCCCCTGATCGAGTATAACAAAGTCCTGATCGAGTATAACAAAGCCTCATCGAGTATAAAAAGGGCCCTCATCGAGTATAACAAAGTCCCCTGATTATATAACAAAGTCCCAGATCGAGTATAACAAAGTCCTATTGTTGAGTATAACAAAGTCCCCTGATCGCGTATAACAAAGTCCCCTGATCGCGTATAACAAAGTCCCCTGGTCGAGTATAAGAAAGTCCCCTGTTCGAGTATAAAATGGCCCCTCATTGAGTATAACAAAGTCCCCAGATCGAGTTTATCAAAGGCCCCTCATCGAGTATAACAAAGTCCCCTTATCGAGTACAATAAAGTCCGGTGATCGAGTATAACAAAGGCCCCTGGTCGAGTATAACAAAGTCCCCTGATCGAGTATAACAAAGTCCCCTGGTCAAGTATAACAAAGCCCCCTCATCGAGTCTAACAAAGGCCCCTGGTCGAGTATAACAAAGTCCCCTGATCGAGTTTAACAAAGTCCGCTGGTCAAGTATAACAAAGCCCCCTCATCGAGCATAACAAAGTCCCATGATCGATTATATCAAAGTCCTCTGGTCGAGTATAGCAAAGGGCCCTGACGAGTAAGACAAAGTCCCCTGATCGAGTATAACAAATTCCTCTTATCGAGTATAACAAAGTCCACTTATCGAGTATAACAAAGTCCCCTCATTGAGTATAACAAAGGCCCCTCGTCGAGTATAACAAAGTCCCCTGATCGAGTATAACAAAAGTCCCTTGATCGAGTATAACAAAGTCCCCTGGTCGAGAATAACAAAGTTTTCTTATCGAGTATAACAAAGGCCCCTGGTCGAGTATAACAAAGTCCCCTCATCGAGTATAACAAAAGTCCCCTGATCGAGTATAACAAAGTCCCCTTCTCGAATATAACAAAGTCCCCAGATCGAGTATAACAAAGGCCTCTCATCTAGTATAACAAAGTTCATTGGTCAAGTATAAAAAAGTCACCTGGTCGAGTATAACAAAGTCCCCTGGTTGAGCATAGGAAAGTCCCCTGATCGAGTATAAGAAAGTCCCCTGATCGGGTATAACAAAGTCCCCTGATCGAGTATAACAAAGTCCACTGATCGAGTATAACAAAGTCCCCTGGTCCAGTATAACAAAGTCCCCTGATCGAGTATAACATATCCCCTGATCGAGTATAACAACGTCTCCTGGCCCAGTATAACAAAGTCCCCAGATCGAGCATAACAAAGTCCCCTGATCGATTACAGCAAAGTCCCCTGGTCGAGTATATCAAAGGGCCCTGATCGAGTAAGACAAAGTCCCCTAATCGAGTATAACAAAGTCCCCTGATCCTAGTATAACAAAGCCCACTAGTCGAGTATAACAAAGTCCACTGAACCGAGTATAACAAAGTCTCCTGATCGAGTATAACATATCCCTTGATCTAGTATAACAAAGTCCCTGGTGTAGTATAAAAAAGTCCCCTGGTCGAGTATAACAAAGTTTTCTAATCGAGTATAACAAAGGCCCCTGGTCAAGTATAACAAAGGCCCCTCATCGAGTATAGCAAAGTCTATTGATCAAGTATAAAAAAGTCCCCTGGTCGAGTATAACAAAGTCCCCTGATCGTGTATAACAATGTCCGCTGGTCGAGTATAGCAAAGTCCCCTAATCGAGTAAAACAAAGCCTCCTGATCGAGTATAACAAAGTCCCCTGATCGAGTATAAAAAAGTCCCCTTGCCCACGTATAACAAAGTCCCCATATCGAGCATAACAAAGTACCCTGATCGATTATAACAAAGTCCCCTGGTCGAGTATAGCAAAGGGCCCTGATCGAGTAAGACAAAGTCCCCTGATCGAGTATAACAAAGTCCCCTGATTGAGTATAACAAAGCCCCTTGGACGAGTATAACAAAGTCCCCTTATCGAGTATAACAAATTCCTCTTATCGAGTATAACAAAGTGCCCTTATCGAGTATAACAAAGTCCCCTGATCGAGTATAACAAAGGCCCCAGGTCGGGTATAACAAAGTCCCATAATCAAGTATAACAAAAGTCCCCTGGTCGAGTATAACAAAGTCCCCTGGTCGAGTATAGCAAAAGTCCCTTGATCGAGTATAACAAAGTCCCCTGGTCGAGTATAACAAAGTTTTCTTATCGAGTATAACAAAGGCCCCTGTTTGAGTATAACAAAGTCCTCTGATCGAGTATATCAAAATTCCCCTGATCGAGTATAACAAAGTCCTCTAATCAAGAATAGCAAAATCCCATCATCGAGTATAACATATCCCCTGATCGAGTATAAAAAAGTCCTCTGGTCGAGTATAACAAAGTCTCCTGATCGAGTATAACAAAGTCCCCTGGTCGATTATAACAAAGTCCCCTGATCGAGGATAACCAAAGCCCCTCATCGAGTATAACAAAGTCCCATGATTGAGTATAACAAAGTCCCCTGATCGAGTATAACAAAGTCCTCTGGTTGAGTATAACAAAGTCGCCTGATCGAGTATAACATATCCCCTGATCGAGTATAACAAAATTCCCCTGATCGAGTATGACAAAGTCCCTTGATTAATTTTAAAAAAGTCCCCTGGTTAAGTATAACAAAGTTCCCTGATCAAGAATAACAAAGTCCCCTGGTCGAGTATAACAAAGCCCCCTCATCGAGTATAACAAAGGCCCCTAATCAAGTATAACAAAGTCCCCTAACTGAGTATTACAAAGTCCCCTGATCGAGTATAACAAAGTCCTCTGGTTGAGTATATCAAAGTCCCCTGATCGAATATAACATATCCCCTGATCGAGTATAACAAAATTCCCCTGATCGAGAAGGACAAAGTCCCCTGATTAATTTTAAAAAAGTCCCCTGGTTGAGTATAACAAAGTTCCCTGATCGAGTATAACAAAGTCCCCTGGTCGAGTATAACAAAGCCCCTTCATCGAGTATAACAAAGGCCCCTAATCGAGTATAACAAAGTCTCCTGATTGAGTATAACAAAGTCCCCTGATCGAGTATAACAAAGTCCTCTGGTTAAGTATAACAAAGTACCCTGATCGAGTATAACATATCCCCTGATCGAGCATAACAAAATTCCCCTGATCGAGTATGACAAAGTCCCCTGATTAATTTTGAAAAAGTCCCCTGGTTGAGTATAACAAAGCTCCCTCATCGAGTATAACAAATTCCCTGGTCGAGTATAACAAAGCCCCCTCATCGAGTATAACAAAGGCCCCTAATCTAGTATAACAAAGTCCATTGATCAAGTATAAAAAAGTCCCCTTATCGAGTATAACAAAGTCCCCTGATTGAGTATAACAAAGCCGCCTAATCGAGTATAACAAAGTCCGCTGGTCGAGTATAACAAAGTCCCCTGTTCGAGTCTAACAAAGTTCCCTTATCGAGTATAACAAATTCCCCTTATCGAGTATAACATAGTTCCTTTATCGAGTATAACAAGTCCCCTGGTCGAGTATAACAGTTACCTGATCGAGTTTAACAAAAGTACCCTGATCGAGTATAATAAAGTCCCTTGATCGAGAATAAAAAGTCCCATGGTCCATTATAACAATGTCCGCTGAACGAGCATAACAAAGTCCCCTAATCGATTATAACAAAGTCCCCTGGTCGAGAATAGCAAAGGGCCCTGATCGAGTAAGACAAATTCCCCTGATCGAGTATAACAAAGTCCCCTGATCGAGTATAACAAAGCCCCCTGGACGAGAATAACAAAGTCCCCTGATCGAGTATAACAAAGTCCCCTGATCGAGTATAACAAAGTCTCCTGGTCCAGTATAACAAAGTCCCCTGATCGAGTATAACACATCCCCTGATCGAGTATAACAAAGTCTCCTGGCCCAGTATAACAAAGCCCCAGATCGAGCATAACAAAGTCCCGTTATCGATTATAACAAAGTCCCCTGACAGAGTATAACAAAGGCCCCTGGTCGAGTATAGCAAAGTCCCCTGATCGAGTATAACAAAAGTCCCCTGATCGAGAATACCAAAGTCCCCATTGTGGTGGATGTAATCCTAGACAAGGTTCTTGAAACTCCAGGGCACGAGCAGTAGATATATTCAACAAGTGGTACAAGACTTGGCGTGATAGCCAACCGGTACAGGAACAGGAGTCAGCACAAGGAACTCCTCGCCGTAGGCAGGCCGAAGCCGATCTGAGGGAAATTAGCTAGCTAGGCAAGGAGAGTTGCTAGACATTCCTAGGACAATAAATGGGGTCTTCTAATTACTCGACTAGCGCGGTATAGACATAGTACATCGGGACATAGTAAATGAACATAGGCATTAGACATAAGCATAGACATCAGACATGCTATAATAATATGTAGTAATACGGACATGTGAATAAATGGTACAATGAATGGTAACAAGAGTCCTGGCGTCAGGCGTGTTCACATATCTTGGTATGTACATATCTATACACCTCCCTCCCCCTTTACGCTCGTAGTGCAATCTCGAGCGGCTACGGACTCTTTTTCCATGAGTCGGGGGGAGCGGCGAGGGACAATGGGAGGATCAACTGACGACCTTCGTTCCTGGTCTGGGCAAGGGGACACAGGGGACGGGGAGGAAGGTTCGTCACTAGAGGATGGCACTGGGCAGAGGTGGCGTCTGTTTCGCCACCACACACGACCACTGGGGAGGCGGACTTGGTACGAACAAGACTCGCCACGGCCCATGACGACCCCGACCTTGTCCCAGCGGTGTGACGTCGGGTCCTGGATTCGTACTTGCTGGCCGATCGTCAACCTGGGAAGGGGGCGGGCGTGGGCGTCATAGTGGCTTGTCACTTGGGCCATCCGGGCAGCCTCACTGCGGTCGCACTCGTCCGCCTTGATCTGCCATTCATCTAAGAAGGACTGGGGGTGGGCAGGCACACAAGTACGAAGGGGGCGGCCATACAACACCTGGGCAGGAGAGCGTCCGGCAGGGGTAGGGGTGTTACGGAGTTCCAGTAGGCCCCTGTCGAACTCCTCGCAGTCCAGGTTCCCCGTCGGTGCTGTCTTGAGGATGAGGTATTTTACGGACTTTACCGCTGCCTCGGCGTGGCCATTCGCCTGCGGGTAATGAGGGGAGGTGACGATGTGGTGGACGCCCCAGCGTTCGGCGAAGCTCTTGAACTCGTGGCTATTGAACGGGGGCCCACCGTCGGTTCGGAGGCGGAGAGGCACTCCGACTTCCCGGAAGAAGCAACAAAACATCCTGATGACCCTGGAAGAGGTGGTGTCCCGACCACAGGGAACTACCACGGGCCATCCAGAGAGCCTGTCGGCGACCACCAGGAAAGACTTTCCGGCCACATTAAAGAAGTCGGCGGACACGGACTCAAAGGGCCGCTTCGGGAGGTCATTGCACAGGTACGGCTCCTGTTGCTGGCTGGGCTGGAGTTGCTGGTAAGGCTCACAGGCCTCAACCGTGCTCTTAATATCGGCGTCAATACCAGGCCAGAAGACGGTCTGACGGGCTCTGCGCCTGGTGGCTTCAACGCCGCGGTGGCTGTCATGGAGGCGGGATAAGGTGCACCGGCGGAGGGCAGCGGGAACGACGATCCTGGGGCCGTACAACACCAGCTCTCCGTCCGCATAGAGGCTATCCTTTAGCTTCCAGAAGGGGAGGGCGGAGGCGTGAATGTCGTAGCGGTTGGTGGGGAATCCAGCGGAGACGTAGTCGAGGAGTTGGACGTATGCCGGGTCTTGAGCGGCGGCGATGCGAAGCTCCTGGAGAGTCCTATCATCTTCGATGGAGGGCGTCGTCGTCGTCTTGTCAGCAAGAGAAGTGGCTGTGTGTGTCACTAAAGACCGAACGTGAGCAGCGGCCGTGGTACAGTCGACTTCATCTTCAGGTGTGGGGCGACTAACGGGCTCGGGAGAGGGCGTCTGGTATGCACAGAAGCTTCCCGGCGCGCCACACAGCTGTAAAGACGTAAGGGGCGGTCTTCTCTTGGAGACGTTGGAGGCGAGGATTTTCGATGGCGTCCAACGTGTAGTGATTAAGAATGGGTATGAGCGGGCGATGGTCCGTCATGAGGGTGAAATGCCCAAGGCCGAACAGGTAAAGGCGGCACTTGGCCATAGCCCAGGCGACTGCCAGCATCTCTAGTTCAATGGTGGCGTATCTGGTCTCCGTGTCCGTCAAAAACCTGGAGCCACACTGAACTAAGCGCAGTCTACCCTGGCCGTGGTCTTGAAGGAGGGCATATCCGAGGCCGTATAGACGGGAGGCGTCGGTCTGGAGGACCACTGGTAAGGACGGGTCGAAGGGTGCCAGGACTGGTGGTGACAGCAACGCCTTCTTAACATTCCTGAACGCTAGGGTGTGGTCAGGAGTCCAGAGGAAAGAGCGCTTGGGGCTCATGAGGGGGCGTAGAGGTTGGGCTGATGTGGCGATTTTAGGGGAGAAGTCGGCCAGCTGATTTACCAGGCCCATAAATGAGCGAAGGTCGGTCAGGTTCGCTGGAGTAGGGAAGTCCCTGATGGCCTTGACCTTCTCCTCATCAGCTGAGATCCCCTCTGGCGAGATGTTGTAGCCGCAGTAGTTAACTTGGGGGGCGGCGACCACAAATTTATCTTTGTTCAGGGTGATACCATGGGCACGACATCTTGTGAGCATCAGATGAACTCGGTTCAAGTGGGCCGGGAGATCATCGTCAAAGAGCAGGATGTCATCTACGACCTTCACGCAGTTGGTGACACCCTGCAGAGCCATATCCCTACGGAGGCAGTACGCATCCCCCGTTGCTGCGAAGCCCATGGGTCCGCGGCAGTGTTGGAAGCGGCCGTAGGGCGTGATGAATGTAGTGAGGTGGCGATCTTCTTCCGCCAGGTCGACTTGCCAGTACCCATGTAGCGCATCCGCCGTGGTAAAGAACTTTGCAGACGGGGTGACGCTGCGGACTGCTTGGATGGGCGTAGGCGATGGATGGGCGGGGCGGGAGACCTGCGAGTTGAGATGGGTGAGGTCCACTGTGATGCGAACACCTACAGGCTTGGGTGCCAAGACCATAGGGTGGCACCACTCGGAGGGCTCCTCACCGGCGTGTCTGATGATCCCCTGCTGCACCAGAGAATCGAGCTCTGCCTTCACCTTGTCCCATATGGCAAAGGGGATAGGCCTGGGTGTGTGGATGGCGAAAGGCGTCGCGCCAGGCTTGAGGTGGATTCTCATCGGGGGGCCGGTCATCTTCTTGAGCGGCGTCTTCTGGAGGTCGGGCTTGGAGACAAGGACGTCGCTGAACTGACGAAAAAAGAACTCCCGGGCGGCAGCAGGTGTGGTCATGGCTGAAACAGGTATCTCTGCACACCTGTTGAGGTGTGTCACAGCGAGGATGGGCTTTGGGAACTCGGATGAGACGATGGCCAAGTCCTGACAATGGCCACATGACAAGAGAGGGGTTTGGATGCCCTCATGGACGTGGACTGTGGCAAGGCAAGACTTGGGACCAAGCTGTAGTGTTGCCTTGAAGCAACCCAAAGGTGGAGACATCGGGGACCCGTCCGCTGTGAGCACGTCGTTCATGGCTGTGGGTGACAGGCTACTCCTGGAGATGTTGAGGGCGTCCAGGTGTGTTGGTCCAATCACCGTGATGTCCGCGCCCGTGTCAGGTATCATCAGGAG
>NW_024739307.1:0-6437 GCF_018991925.1 Homarus americanus | reverse complement strand
GGACTGCCAATTATAGGCCCCGCTGCAGTTCCTCCATTCTTAGAACATAAGAATACCGGAGGAAACACAGCAAATATAACCCATACTGGACAGCCCGATTTACACTAACCCTATTGCTCATATATCCATCTAACTATGTTTGAAGCTATCCATCGTGTTTTAAATCAATATTATCAATAAATATTAAAAAATAATAATAATTTGGCCTTTTATTAATAGTACCAGAAACACAGAGCTGAGAGTGTATATTTATAAACCTTAGCCGTAATGGATCTTTGCTGTACACACATGATAACACCCACACGATGCCACCCTTGTGAAGGTCAAAGTTCATTTTGCTCTTTTTCAGTGTATTGTTAATTGTGATGTTGACGGGATATTACCCCGCCTATATGTCATAGGTCAGGATGTTGACCTTTTCTGCATTAAATAAGTTGTTGAAAGTGTTTGAGGTCCAAATTTAATGTATATATAGGCAAGAGTACAGTGACCAACCCATTCTCCAGAGCGATATGTCACAGTCAATTGAGCGGGTGTACATGACCTTGTTCTCCAGGGGTTAGGAATTAAATTCCAGTTAATTTGGGTGTACGTGCCTTGTTCTCCAGGGCCCAAATGTCACAGTCAAATGGGCAGGTGCATTGTTGTTCTCCAGGGGTTAAAGGTCAAGGTCCAGTTGGTGGGTGTACATTGACCTTGTTCTCCAGAGCAAAGGTCACAGTCAAGTGGGCAGGTGTACATTGGCCTTGTTGTTTTTCCAGGAGTCAAGGGGTCAAAGGTCGGATTGGAGAGATGCTTCTCTTTAATGTGCCATCTGGACTAGTTTAAAAAAGCTAAACTGTGATTAATAATACGAACATTGACATACTCTCTCTGTGTGGTTGAATTACTCCCCAGAGTACTAGAGCATTGTTACTTTGTTTACACAGTCAATCATATTATGTATCTTTGCCGTCAGTAACCGGTATTAGCGTGATCTAAAACACTTGACTCTGTTATTAGGTCAGAGGTGAAAGGTGTGTTAGTTGAAGCCGTGAAATATACAGATGAGTGTGTGTGTTTATTAACCTCAACTCGTCTTTATTATTATTATTGTATTATTATTATTATTATTATTATTATTATTAATATTATTATTATTATTATTATTATTATTATTTTAATGTGGTGTCTGGATGCATGTAGTTACTACAGTGAAAAAAGGTAAACAAAAATAGCATACCTTCAATCAGATCCATTAAGGTTGTTGTTCTACTGGGTCAAGTCTTACAAATAGTGTATTATTGGATGGAGCAAAAGGTGATCCTGGTATATCTAGTAGGAATAGACTAGGCGAATGAATGGTAAAAAACAAGAACATAAGAAACTAGAGGTCTGCAATAGGCCGGCTGGCCTGTGCATAGCAGCTCTATGGGAATTTACTACGCTCTCTCATCCATGAATCTATCAGCCTCCTTTAAAGCTTTCCAGCGTTTCAGCACTTACTATAAAGTTGCTGGCATTTCAAATACCACCCTGTTACTGAACCAGTTTCCTTCCTATCTCCCTCCTAAACCTAAACTTATCCAACTTAAATCGTGCAGATATTATAAAACATCTATATCTCCACTCTAATGATTCCTTTCACCCACTTAAATACTTCTATCATATCTACCTCTTCGTCTTTCTAGAATACTGATTTTAGTTTTCTTTGTCCTGTCGATATGGAGGTTTCTAGAGTCCCGGAATCATTTTCGTCATTCGTCGCTGCGCCGACTCCAAAGTGAATTGATATCCATTCTATAATAAGGAGCATAGAACTGAACAAAATAATCGAGGAGTGCGGCCCATTAGCGCAAGGAATGTAAGTTGCCAATAAGACCTCTGCACTCTTATTACTTACACTTCTAGATATAAAACCCAATACTCTGTTTTATTTCGAACATTAACACTGTTTTCTAGGCCGTAGGTCGAACTTACCGTACTAAGTCTCTTTCACAAGTCGACTTCTCTAGAGTTGATGTTAGACTGTATATTGACAGTATTTGTTCTTCCAATATTAAGTACGCTGCACTTGCTGGTGTTGAATTTCATTTGCCATTTTCAAGCCCTCCTGCAGTTTATTTAAATCCTCCTGTGAATTTGCTTCTGCCTGAATAATCTGCCGCCCTATCTTGGTGTCATCCGCTAACTTGCTTATGTCCTGCTGATCCCAGTACCTAGATTGTTTTATGTGAATTATGATTGGTGTGGATGGGGAAGTCATCAATCCCCCTTCTCCCTCCAGGACTGATATTTGTTGATGATGATGAGTGATTACGACAAACATAGCTCATGTTGTTCAATCTCGAGGTTTTTTCTGGTTCAGAGCTGCTTTATAGACTTGGGTGGGTGAAAGAAGACGTGAAGAAAGTAAAAGTTGAAATTCATAACTTTTTATCCTCTGAAAGGGAGCGTGAATAAGGTGGCACTTTTGGAACCTCTTGTATTCTCCTCGATTTAAAAAGTGACGGTGTGTGTGTGTATGTGTGTATGTAATAATAATAATAATAATAATAATAATTAACGGTTTATTGAAAAAGTTCTGCAGCCCGAAGGCTGAAAATATACATTGGACATAAATGACTTATTACATACATTGGTGGTTTAACAAAAGCCTTCATTAGAGAAAGGTGAAGGAACATACAGTGAACAAACAGATTAATGTAGGTGTTGAACAGCAAACACGTAGTGTAGTAACTCCCTCCCAGATGGTGTTAGGAGGGACCTCACGTGGTGTAGTAGTTCCCTCACAGATGGTGTTGTGAGGGGCCTCACGTGGTGTAGTAATTCCCTCACAGATGGTGTTATGAGGGGCCTCACGTGGTGTAGTAATTCCCTCACCGATGGTGTTATGCGGGCCTCACGTGGTGTAGTAATTCCCTCACAGATGGTGTTATGAGGGGCCTCACGTGGTGTAGTAATTCCCTCACAGATGGTGTTATGAGGGGCCTCACGTGGTGTAGTAATTCCCTCACAGATGGTATTATGAGGGGCCTCACGTGGTGTAGTAATTCCCTCAAAGATGGTGTTATGAGGGGCCTCACGTGGTGTAGTAGTTCCCTCACAGACGGTGTTCTATGAGTGAGGTGTGGTCCCAGGCCTTCCTATCGTAGACGGATTAACACTTCGCTGGTTGTAGGGTCGGGCCGTTATCACTGGGTACCTGGGACCTCACTGTGTGAAGGTCAACTTGGGTACCACTGTTACTGTTGAGTTGTTCTCACTGACTTAAGCACTGTTCACCACTGTTCACCTCTGTTTAACACTGGTTCCATTCCTTTCCTAAATGAAATAGTAACTTCTGGCGTGAACTTGTTGATATTCCGGTGGGGAGGAGGGTTCAGGGGAGGGAGTTGATATGGGCCAACTTAACAGTTGACCTGGCTGCTCCGGGAGGAGCGCCAGGTACGTCTTGACCCTTCGGTGGTCAAGGATGTGTGTGTGTGTGTGTGTGTGTGTGTGTGTGTGTGTGTGTGTGTGTGTGTGTGTGTGTGTGTGTGTGTGTGTGTGTGTGTGTGTGTGTGTGTGTGTGTGTGTGTGTGTGTGTGTGTGTGTGTGTGTGTGTGTGTGTGTGTGTGTGTGTGTGTGTGTGTGTGTGTGTGTGTGTGTGTGTGTGTGTGTGTGTGTGTGTGTGTGTGTGTGTGTGTGTGTGTGTGTGTGTGTGTGTGTGTGTGTGTGTGTGTGTGTGTGTGTGTGTGTGTGTGTGTGTGTGTGTGTGTGTGTGTGTGTGTGTGTGTGTGTGTGTGTGTGTGTGTGTGTGTGTGTGTGTGTGTGTGTGTGTGTGTGTGTGTGTGTGTGTGTGTGTGTGTGTGTGTGTGTGTGTGTGTGTGTGTGTGTGTGTGTGTGTGTGTGTGTGTGTGTGTGTGTGTGTGTGTGTGTGTGTGTGTGTGTGTGTGTGTGTGTGTGTGTGTGTGTGTGTGTGTGTGTGTGTGTGTGTGTGTGTGTGTGTGTGTGTGTGTGGTACACTCTGATAACAGATGTGAATCTGACCTGACCTGACCTAACCTAACCTAGAATTCAAGCACGACAGTATCTTGAAGTATCTTTTGAAGACTGCACCTATTACTAATTAATCAAGTCACTTTTTTTTGCTCCAGGAAGTTGAAGAACAAACTTTTACTAATATATCCGAAAACTAATTAGTCAAGTTAATTAATTGAAGAACCCGGTAATGTTTTTGTGTTACATACATACATACATACATACATACATACAAAGAATATATATTTAGTCGTATATTAAGCGTATAAATATTCCGGTGTATGTCATAACCTCACATTCCTGGGCATTATGTGTGGCACCTTACCTGTATATTTAGGTAATGGATGTAAACTTTGAGTACATTGTGTTGAGTACATTGTGTTGAGTACATTGTGTTGAGTACATTGGGTTTGAGTACATTGGGTTGAGTACATTGGGTTGAGTACATTGGGTTGAGTACATTGGGCAGGTCAAAGGCCATGATACTCACTCACATGTGCAGCGTCAGGAGTGAGTGAGTGTACTGCAGGTAGAGACTGATTGGTGGATGAGAGGTGGTGGGAGGAGGGAGTGTGGGTGGGAGGGAGAGGGTGTGGAGTGGGAGGGGGTGTGGGTGGGAGGGGAGAGAGGTGGGAGGGAGACAGGTGTGGAGGGGAGGGGGAGAGGGAGAGGGGTGGGGGAGGGAGGGGAGACGGGTGTGGTGGGAGGGGAGAGAGGGAGGGGGAGAGAGGGTGTGTGGGTGGGGAGGGGAGGGAGGAGAGGGTGTGGGTGGGAGGGGAGAGGGAGTGGGAGGGAGACAGGTGTGGGTGGGGAGGGAGAGGGAGAGGGAGGGGAGAGTGGGTGGAGGGGGAGGTGGGTGGGAGGGGAGTGTGGAGAGGGAGGGGGAGAGAGTGGGGAGATGGGAGGAGAGTGGAGGAGAGAATGGATTGGAGGAGATGAATGGGTGGAAGGAGGGAAGAAAATATATAGAGAAAGAGAGTGAAAATAAATTGAGAGAGAGACCCTGCTGCCAGTTCAAGAAAGTTTGAAACCCAACTTTCAGATCTGTGCAGACTAACGAATGTTCAAACTAAAATCTCTGCTTTGGTCAGGGTGAGTTAGGTCAAGTCAGGTCAGGTCAGGTCAGGTCTAGGTTGGGTTAGGTTAAGTTGGGTTGGTTTGCAAAGTTCGGGTCCGAGATTGTCTCCACACACTAATATACCTGTTTAACTCAGGTCTGTATTCAAGGGTCACCTCCTCCCCTCGCCCATCAACACCAATAGTGACCATAATTTGCTCTCGTGCAGTATTGACAATCGACTGTTTTAAATAGATTTTAATTTATTCAAATGACTATTGATGTGAAATGTTGTTCCCCAGGCCAGTGTGTTGAGCGCCGGGGCACTAGTTACTGTGTGGTGGAGTGTGATGGTGTGGTGGTAGAAGGTGCGGTGATGTGAAGAGTGTGGAAAGTATGGTGGCAGTGTATTGTAGTGTAGTAGCTTTGTGGTGAGTTATGGTGCATAGTGTTTGAAATTATGGTGTTAACTTTCCCTGCCAAGATATTTAACGAGTCCAGTGGTGTTCTGTAATGTTATATATAAATCAGTGTAATATGGCCTAGCGTGATGTAGTGTGATAAGGGTGTAATAAACAGGAATACAGTGGTGTGTGTGTGTGTGTGTGTGTGTGTGTGTGTGTGTGTGTGTGTGTGTGTGTGTGTGTGTGTGTGTGTGTGTTATATACAGGTGAAGAAGGTGGTGCAGTATAACACCATGCCGTGATGGGTGTCAAAGCGCGCGCGTGCTGTGTGTGTGTGTGTGTGTGTGTGTGTGTGTGTGTGTGTGTGTGTGTGTGACGCCCAGGACCCCACAGGACTACTCACCTTCTCTAACCTAAACCTAACCTAATCTAACGTAATCTAACCCAACCTAACGTAACCCAACCTATCTAACCTAACCAACCTAACGTAACCTAACCTAACGACCAACCTAAACCTAACCTAAATCTAACCTAACGTAACATCTCCTTAAAACCTAACCTAATCTAACGTAATCTAACCTAACCTAATGTAACCTAACCTAATCTATCTTAACCTAACCTAACCTCCAAAAGAATACAGGTAAGGAAAATATATTTGTTTTGGTCGCCTCAACTTTACTCATTAAGGTGTACATTGATGGCGAGTACTTCTACCTGTGTATCACCCTCTCCCCCTCTCCTCCCTCTCCTCCCTCTCCATCTCCCTCTCCTCCCCTACCCCTCCCCTCTCCTCCCTCGCTAATGTTGTTACTGAACTTAGTAAAGAGATGGTTACTTCTAATTTAATGTGTTTTATATTTGGGTTAAGTGTCTGGGGGGGGGGGGTTAAGATTATGGTAGTGAATCTACCTGATGGAGTTTGTTTACCTGGTGTTGATGACCTGTGCTTCCTCTTCTCTTATATCATCAACCAC
>NW_024739306.1:0-14874 GCF_018991925.1 Homarus americanus | reverse complement strand
AAATAAAGACAGATAAAGAGACAGACACGAATATTGCTATACAAAAAGATATCCAGTCCACAGTGATGAGAGAGAAAGGATCTCACCAAAGAGACTCCCCCTCCCTGTGTGCAGTCCTTAGAGTGGAAACAACGCCAGGACACGGAGGGAGGGGGGACACGGTTGAGGTCCTCAGAGCTGGGAGTCTTCCTAGTTTCATGTCGCGTCCTTGTCAGTGTTTAAAGTGTACACAAATATGAACCATCGCCGTAAATCACCGTGCAGGCAGCGAGACAGCACAAAGGTTATAATGTTCAGCGCTCAAAAAGTATGATTTTCAAAATGAACACTGCGACTCATGTTGTCTCGGTTGGGTTGTCAAAATTCTTCGTCCGTTGTGTCATATTGTCTCATACAAAATCGGAAAGATAAATTTTAGAGCGAGATACTTGTATTTTGTTATGTGACAACAGTGAGGTAGCCTACTATGTAACGTGACAGCAGTGTGGTAGCCTACTATGTTCCGTGACAACAGTGTGGTAGCCTACTATGTAACGTGACAGCAGTGTGGTAGCCTACTATGTAACGTGACAGCAGTGTGGTAGCCTACTATGTTCCGTGACAACAGTGTGGTAGCCTACTATGTTACGTGACAGTAGTGTGGTAGCCTACTATGTTGCGTGGCAGCAGTGTGGTAGCTTCATTATGTTGTTGTGTGGCAGCAGTGTGAGAGCTCACTATCTTACGTGACAGTAGTATGGTAGCCTACAATGTTACGTGACAGCAGTGTGGTAGCCTACTATGTTACGTGACAACAGTGTGGTAGCCTACTATATTGAGTGACAGCAGTATGGTAGCCTACTATGTTGCGTGACAGCAGTGTGGTAGCCTACTATGTTACGTGACAGCAGTGTGGTAGCCTACTATGTTGCGTGACAGCAGTGTGGTAGCCTACTATGTTACGTGACAGCAGTGTGGTAGCCTACTATGTTGCGTGACAGCAGTGTGGTAGCCTACTATGTTACGTGACAGCAGTGTGGTAGCCTACTATGTTACGTGACAGCAGTGTGGTAGCCTACTATGTTACGTGACAACAGTGTGGTAGCCTACTATGTTGCGTGACAGCAGTGTGGTGGCCTACTTTGTTACGTGACAGCAGTGTGGTAGCCTATGTTACGTGACAGCACTGTGGTAGCCTACTATGTTGCGTGGCAGCAGTGTGGTAACCTACTATGTTGCGTGACAGAAGTGTGGTAGCCTATGTTATGGTGACAGCAGTGTGGTAGCCTACCATGTTATGTGACAGCAGTGGTAGCCTACTATGTTACGTGTGACAAGCAGTGGTAGCTTCTTTTATGTTACAAAATAACAGTGTGGTAGTCACTATGTTACGTGAGAGCAGTGTGGTAACCTACTATCTACGTGACAACAGTGTGGTAGCCTACTATGTTACGAGAGCAGTGGTAGCCTACTATGGTATGTCACAGCAGTGTAGCCTACTATGTTACGTGGCAGCAGTGTGGTAGCTTACTATGTTACGTGGCAGGAGTGTAGTAGCCTACTATGTTACGTGGCAGCAGTGTGGTAGCCTACTATGTTACGTGACAGCAGTGTGGTAACCTACTATGTACCAGTGGGCTTCATCTTCCTATCCAAAAGTTTGCTGAATGAAAGAAATGTCATTAGTGATGTATTTATTGGTACACCAAACAATTACAAATATCTTTAAAAATAGCATGCACAAATTAATGTATATAAGTTGGAACAGTTTACCATCTTAACAAACGTATCGCATTTGTGAGAATTTAGTCGTACAATAGTTAAGAATTAAACTTTTTTAGGCTTGTTCTTTTTATATTTGTTTGAAATTTAAATACTGGGGGTGACTTGGCTGATCCACCAGTACGGTACTTAAAGCACTTGTGTAGAGGCCAGAGGAGGACACACGGAGTTTATCCCAAGGTGGAACATTTAGCCAAGGTCTTGATGTTTCCGGGAGTCACATAGAAGTTCCGCATAGATCATCCTAAAAACCACCAAGTTGAACCACTATAAACATTACGTAAACCGTGAGGGACGAGAACCATGACTAAAGCCTCGAGTTAGGACCAGGTGGTTGAGTACTGTTATGGACTCCTATGGTTAGGACTCATGCTCAAGGTTGATGACTGTCGTGGGTGACCATATTGGGGTATACTGGAGTTTACCTTTGATCAAGTATTATATATAAAAGAACTAAATATCACGTAATATAGTTTAAACCCGGAGTGAAGTACAGAGCAGGAGCAGCAGCTTCATGTACTGATCTGTATAGGATGTTGTGCTCGATAAGGATCAGGGAAGAAAGGTTGTCATTATGGAGAGCTTCAGTAAACATTCTGCTTTCTGTATTTGGTAGAGACAGTCCATTAACCCCTTGTGTACGGGGTCTTCTCTCTGCTGAATAAAATCGTCTGGCATTAGTTGTATAAAAGTCGTATATGTAAGACCCATAAAATAAAATTTTAACACAATGTTGGTGTAATAAATACATCGTAAAGAAATTATTACATGACAAAAGTTGCTCCTGTCCTGGATGTCAACTATAAAATACAGTCTTGTTATAGTTCAAGATTTTTCGGGAAATTAGCTGTTCAACTAATGACAGATCGTTACCCGTAAAAGCTTCTGATCCTTTAGGAAAATAAAAGTCAGATTGACATGTGATAACCTTGTGTCAGTTGGTGGCAGTGAGCCAGTGGTTGACTCCTGGCTTTGACACGTCTCCCTCGTCACTGCCATCACTGCCACATCCTCTCACTGTCACTGGTACATTGTGTGTTATGTCTTGTACGTCACAGCCCTCAGCCGTCACGCTACACCGGGTGTCTTGAACCAGATAATGTGTGTTGTGCGTCCCAGGAGAGTTGTCGTGCTCTAGGTGGAGGGGCAGAAGGATGAGGATATTGGTAATGAAGGAACATTCTGGTGATATATGCTGCAATGTATGAATCGAGACCCAGAATTCTCATTGGGAGACATCTTGTTTATACTCCTAGCTGAGGTTAACAGTAAACCATGGGTAATGGATGATCCCTCCTCCCCCCCACCACCTTTAACTAGAATATATATCATAATATGTGGAGTTTACCTGAACACGAGCTGGTGATCATAAAGTGCTGCCGTCACCACACCTTTACATCAGTCCTTTACGGGGACCAGACGCCAACTATTACATGTACCAGGATTACCCACACCACATCTCCTCTTTATGATCCTCTCCAGAAGTGTTCGTGAAACTATGATCCAGTTTGGTTAAAGATTTTCCCGGCATTATCACATTATCAAAAAAGTTTACATCATTTTCAATCCTCGTTGTTATTTCTCAGGTATATCTCAGTCAGGTGTCTCTGTTGTCTTTGTTTCTGGAGTAGTTTTAGGTCTTGATGTGTTATTCTCATTAAACTTGTACGTAAGATCCCCAACTCTTGTGATAGTCGCCATGTTGATGTCTGTGGAAACCGTCCAAGATTTGTATACAAGTCTGTTCACAACTGGAGGGCGAGTTGAGTTGAATACACTCCTGATTACAGACAGACAGACAAACAGACAGACCCGGAATGGTAAAAAAACAATGAATATAAATCATAATGAACAGTGATTTATGTGACCGTCATGCTAAGATGTAAGGGATGAGAGGCTGGCTGTATTCATTAAGGAGAAGACGTCATGTGGGCGCCAGTTGTACGTAAAGACAAACCAGGAAATGGAGGGGAAGGGAGCACCACAGCGGACCACATCCGCTACAGTAGTAAGAATGAGGTGTGTGTGTGTGTGTGTGTGTGTGTGTGTGTGTGTGTGTGTGTGTGTTGCCGCCCGCCACCCACCAATAGAAAAGGCTTGAAGGGTAATATATATATATATATATATATACCAAAGTACAAGTACTCGTATACTGTAGATAGATACATACAGTAAACATTACACAGGTATATTTCCTTCCATGGTGGAGAGGTTAAAGGAAGGTGTATGGCGACCTGTGGTGTAATGGTCAGCATGCTCGCTTCACAAGCGAGCGGACCCGGGTTCGATCCCCGGGCAGGGTGAAACTATGTTCAAGTTTCTTTACGCCATTTGCCTCTGTCTACCCAGCAGTAATTGGGGACCTGGATGTTAATCGATTTGCGGATCGTATTCCGGGGTGATGGTTCGACAGTGCAGAGTGCAGTTGGCGAGTTGTCCGGTCTTCTCGGACTATTCCTTGGCACTGGGTCATGCAACTCGTTAACTCATGGTGTGGTTGTTGTATTGATAAACAGCTTATACACCTTCAAAAAATTCACACCTAGGACAGCCATCCTCGTACACGAGGGGCAACAAAAAAAAGGGCTAGTTTAAAGGACTGTGTTATATCTCAGCGCCTAACACAGCGGTCTCCATAACAGTCCTCGTTAAGTGACGGGAGAAAAGTTATCGATTCATGTAACCTTTTATAGCAAACTGACAGGCTAATATCTCACTAGGGGGTGACTCTTTATGTGAGGTGGGGGTGAAGGTGGGCCTCATGGGTCAGCCGGATAGTTTGGGGTGATACCAATGCAACACACTATACTAAGCCCCAATACAACACACTATATTAAGCCCTAATACAACACACTATACTAAGCCCCAATACAACACACTATACTAAGCCCCAATACAACACACTATACTAAGCACCAATACAGCACACTATACTAAGCCCCAACACAACACACTATACTGATCACTAATACAACACACTAAACTAAGCATCAATACAACACACTACACTAAGCACCAATACAACACACTACACTAAGCACCAATACAACACACTACACTAAGCACCAATACAACACACTACACTAAGCACCAATACAACACACTACACTAAGCCTCCGGTACACAAGGAGGCAGCATAGCCGGCACTGCACTAAACCACCTTCACGTCTTCAACTGTAATGTTAGGTACCCATTCACAGCTGGGCGAACTGGGCGGTAACCGGCGACTCTCAGGACAGGAGGCAGAGACTGTATCCACACGACCTCCGCATCTCTCATGTTACAGGTGAACACAGTGAAGAATAACACACCTACATCCCAAACGCTCTTGTGGATTTACATACTGAGTTGAAGACACAGAACAAGACGAAGCAATAAAGGGTGTACAGTAGGGAGTGACAGTTTGGCAAAAGTTTTCAAAATCAAGTGGCTTGGGTTGGATTATTTGTCTATCGGCCACGCTGGTTCCGAATATGTTTGAATCTTTAACATCAGTGCATTAGAAGGTTTGTGGATACTTTTCGGTTCGACATAAAAAAAAACAAGAATAATGGTCCTAACAGCCTTTCAAACTCGGCGATGAAACCGTGATTATAGCCACTCAGTTTGTTGCAACCGTCGCTAAGGACAACCAGGAGGTCGGTGGTGTCAATACCGTGCTCCTCCAGGAAGGCCAGCAGGCTGGTGGCCAGGTCTACCCCTTTCCCCCCACCGGGACCAGGTGACCAAGGAACTCCTCACCAGGGAAGCCGATCACTGCACAGTCTTCCCTCTTTTCCATGGCGAATCTCTTGTGGTTCTTCTCACCTACACCAGTCACTATCTTGTTCTCATTGATCCTCTCATCTACCATGAGACCTCTGACCTTGAATCCCCTGAACTTTTCTTTTTTCTGTTCTCGTGACCTCTTCCTGACTCTCTCCACTTTCTTCCAGTTAGTCACTTTAGACTTGTCCCCTTCAGTTATGATGTTGTCTGCAGCTCTGATGGTGTTTGCGATGTGAGCCACTGCATCATTGGATACCTTGAACCTGTCAGCAGTTTCTCCGATCCTGTCCTCGGCTTCTTTCTCCCTTTTCCTTTTCTCTGATCTTGCTCTCCTGTCGACCATAGCCTTGAACTCATTGTCATTGACATCCTTATAATCACTATCTTCTTCCTGAGCACTGTCATCCACTGCCGACACTTTACACGACATCCTCTCCATCTCCTCCTTACTCTTTGACCTCATCTTCTCAGTTTTCCTCTCTTCCTCAGCCCTTTTCTTTGCCCTCTTCGCTTCCTTCTCCCTCTCTTCTTTCAGCTTGGCAGTCACAATTTTGTCAACGCCATCAATGCAGCCCTCCCTTCCCGGTTTCCTCTGGGCTGCCAGGAAGCTTTTCTCTCGTTCGTGCACTTTGCTGTCGTCTGCCACATCAAACAACTTCTCAGCTATATCCTCGAACCTCATCTTCAGCTTCCCGTTCTTCGTTTTCTTCCTTTTCTGTTTCTGTCCATTTCCCTTCATCATCATCGTCTCCCTCCGCATCCTCCACAGGTCGTGGACTCTCATTTTCACCCTGATTTCAGAGATAGTGGGGACAGTGGCCTTCCTATACACATCCAGTACCTTCTCAGTCACCTTGTTGGTGGCATCCATATAATCAAAAGCATTTGTTCTTCTCCTTAACCTCTCGTTTTCTGCTTCATAAGCCAGGGCACTTCCAACTTCCTTGTTCAGAGGCAACTTGTTAGATGGCAGAGGCATCCGAACCCCGAACACCTTATCGTTACCCTGGCGCAGCTGAGTGTTGCTAATCTTAGGACGACCCATCTTGGTGGCGGCCCTTTGAACTAACTGCAAAACAACACAGAAAAAACAACTTTCAGCACTTCAATATCACCACCTATTGAACAATATTTTATTCAAAAGTACGGACTGAGATTTTGTCCTTAACTGTCCAAGTCAAGCTACTTGGGCTGAATTCGTTGATCAGTCCTGGGACGAATATTACCAACGGCGTGAATAGATTCCGTGGAATAAATTCAGGGCATTCCCGTCCAGGGAGCCTCAACAAACTCTGTAAATATTGCCATTGGCCTGCCATTGGCACATATACGGAGTTTGGTAATGTTCCATGAGCGGGAATGTCCTGAATTCATTCCACGGAATCTATCCACGCCGTTGGTAATATTGGGCCCTGGTTTTCGAAATATACGTATGTGGTGACTTGCAGCAAAAATATCGGCATAATTTGTAGCGCATTGAGTTGTAAAACAATAGCATATTATGAACCAGTGTACACAGTAGTCGAATAATCCAATTCAATAACTTGATTTTAACAGGTTGTGCCACATTGCCAGTCCCTTTATTATTTACAGTTTTTTCGCGTTTTTCATGCCAAACCCAAAAGTATCCACAAACCTTCTAATGCAATGATGTAAAAAACTCAAACATATTCGGAATTAGCGTGGCCGATAGACAAATAATCCAACCCAAGCAATTAGATTTTGAAAACTTTTGCCAAACTGTCACTCCCTAGACTGTACAGGTAACGAGAGCTAATTTCACACACACACACACACACACACACACACACACACACACACACACACACGAACACGCTCTCGCATCACAATTCCCCCATCACCCCATATACTATATAGGGAGAGGCAGAAGGGTGAATCCATCGAGGAAAGTCGTTTTAGGGGGAACATGAAATATCTGTATCTGATGACCCTGTAGGTTGTATTAGGTAATGTAACTGTATCGTCAACTGTAACCGATTATGTAACTACTTTTTGGTGCAGTTAAATGAGTTTTTCTTCACAGTTGGAGCCACTGATGAAGACTAAGCATATGATGAATTAGCTCCTGTATGATGGTATTTAATGTGGCGTTTATAAGTAGTTGACTGTGTCGGGGTGTTGTCTGAGGGTGATGATGTAATAGTGAGTGAGGTAATGAACTGTGATGGTAGGTGGTGATGGCTGGTTGGGCTCCCGTGTTTATTTAAAGAACTCCGCTTCCTGGGTGTAATTTGGTCGTGTAATAAAGTCTTTACACACACACACACACACACACACACACACACACACACAGTAACCTCAGTTCTGTAATCATTTCTACGCCCCTGCTCACAGGTAGAGTGCACAGTAACTACCCGTTGTCCAAGCTCAGATTTAATTCACACAAAAGAGTGGATGGATGATGGATGGAGACGCCTGAAGGACACCCCTCACCTGGATAATGGATACATACTGTACAAAGTGTACATATATAGCCTTCTGGATACTGGGACATAACTGATCACAAGCAGATGGATATATACACCAGCTTTTTACAGATCGCAATAAATGGATATTTTTACAGGGAAACCTTTTTACAGGTATATATATTATGTATTTATTTACATAAATAAATATGACTTTTTAAATACACTTTTTTTTACACAAAACCAGATGTATACAATATAGTTTTAAATACTAAGATTTATAGCCAGATAGATTATATAACTTATCATTTATATGTATTTATGCACTCAAATATAGATAGATAGCTATTCACATATTTCTACCGCCAGATAGATATACAGTATAGCTTTTCACAGACTTCTAAAATCCCAACAATGAAACTAACTGTACAAGAAGTTTATTCTCTCATAACTCCGGTAAAATAACCAGTTGTCCATCTTCCTCGTGTGTTGTCTCAGCTCTGACTACTTCAAGATCAACCTCGCCCTCTGTGTAAAGTCTTCTGTAATTTGAGTAATTTTTTGACGGGTGACGGTACTCTGTTATGGGGATGGAGAGGAGTGAGAGAGTGAGGGGTAATGAGAGAGGACAGAGGGGATGGGAAGGGAAGGTAGACTGAGGGGAAAGATGGATAATTAGGAGGGAAGGAAGGAGAAAATGGAGTGAGAACGATAGGAGGAAGATAATTAGTAAGGGAGAAACAGTGGGGGAGGAAAGGGAAGAAGGAGGAAGAGAATTAGAAGAAAGGAAACAAAAAGAAGCGAGAGACACAGAACAAGAAAAGCAGGAAAAAAGAAAAAATAGAGACAAGAAATTAACAAGGAACATGGTAGAGGAAAAGGAAGAGGAGGAAAAAAAAGAAGCAACAAAATGAACGATAGAAGTAAAGAGGAAATCAAAAGGAAAACATAATAAAAAATATGATTATCACACACAAGTATAAGTCCTATTACAGTCTTCCCATCTTCCTACAGTAAAGTCAACATGGACGCTTAACTTGCCCCATACCTCCTACAAGAGCACCCGAGAGCCGCTTATCGTCTCCACACCCTTCGTCGTGGGCGGGCGGCCCAGGAGTGCGTCTCACACACCAGTATCTAAGAATAGCACCAAGATTGACCTGTCTTTATGAACGTGACTATAAAATGAGGGAAAACTATAAAGCCACAATAACAGTCAAGCCACCTGTCACCGTCTGAGAGAGGAATATTACCGATGATATATTGTGTTGTTGAAATATGTGAAGAATTTGATGGTTTTTCGTAGAGTAATGAGAAACAAATAGTGCTGACCTGTCCCAAGTTTGATCTAAAACAATAAACGTAAGTCACACACACACACACACACACACACGTATATGTATAAGGAAATAATAAACTTTACTTTTATTACTAAAACGTATTGTATCGTATATATTTATGGCCCCTATCAACAACAACAACAACAACAACATACAAATACAAAGTAACAACTGGGCATTATTAACGTGTTCAGATCCTTTGTTTGAGGAGTTGATTCCCTGACAAGATGATGATTCCAGGTGACTGTGTCTATTGTGGGCAACTAGACCACCGTGAGGCAGAGAACACTAGTGAAGCTTTTACTGTTGCTAGAGTGAGAGAGTTGATCAATTTGTACATGTTCAGTCAACCCAATTACAGGGAAGTACATAAGTTGTTGTTCAAGTACCTATGGCGTATTTTTTTTAACATTCTAACCTTCCATCTGTCTCGGGTAACGCGCACAGCCTTATATCAGGTATCAGGGCATAATAATGGATCTCTCCTTCCATTCATGAACGTCTCCGACTCAGGATAAGGTAAAGATGCTTCCCCGCCCCATCTACGATCACAAGCTCGGCCCCGTGACTAAATAAAATAAAGCGTGGCGTCCACCGTCGGCTGGAGTGACAGGCATGACGGTCTAAGAGGCTCGGGGGAGCATATTTTACCATATTTATCTTCTCAATCTGAGAGCTGGGAGGATTGGTTCACCCTGCAATACCTTTTCCGTAATATATGACGTCCGCCATCCTTCAAAAATATTTTACCCAAATATCGTGATTGGAATATTACCATAATAGAGGGATTTGTGTTGTCTTGTAATGCCACTGATCCATCACTGAAGAATGTTTTAGTGCCACCGATCCATCACTGAGGAATGTTGTAGTGCCACTGATCCATCACTGGGGAATGTTTTAGTGCCACTGATCCACCAGTTATGCAGCTCTACTCGTGATGCTGCGTATACATCGTTATAGCGAGGTTGATCTGAACAAGTTAAAGCCATCCTGTGTTATAGAGATTTAACGAGTGACATAAATAAGTGTAAGTGAACCATAAAAGATCCTGTGTACAGTATCGTGAGGGGAACATTATGAGGTCAATTATGAGTAACCAGTGAGCCTTGACCTGGAGTGACCCTGTTAACACTTGCTAGTGAATGGCTGTATACTGTAAATACACTGATGGACAACGGTTCAACATCGATTGAATTGTCGCTTATATTTACCGTATCCATGCATGAAGCTTGTGAAGACCATGTGTATAGTGTATGTAAATGTATGTTGGTATTGATTAAACTTTTGTCAAGATATAAATTCAGCCTTTTAAAAGTGATTTGTTTTCTTGTTACTTGTGGCTGACTGCGGGGTGAGTGTGATGAGTTTACGGAGTTAGTGTTGAGCTGGCTGAGGGCCAGGACTGTGGAGTGGGGGCTGAATCATCAGCTCTGCAGTGGGTGAGTGGGGGCTGAGTCAGCTGTAGAGTGGTGGTTGCGTCATCAACTGTGAAGTGGGGTCTGTCATTAACTGTGGGGTGAGGAGAGTTGGGGCTGAGTTATTTAGCTATGGTGGGGGAGATGGGGATGAATCATAAACTATGGAGGGGAAAGGGGCTGAGTCATTATCTGTAGAGTGAGAGGAGTGGGGACTTAATCGTTAACTGTGAGGTGGAAGAATTGGGGCTGAGTCAGTGAGTCATTAACTGTAGAGTGGGACGAGTGGAGACTAAGTCATTAACTGGAGTGGGGGGAGTGGGGAATTGGTGCGGAATCATTACATGGAGAGTGGGAGAAGTGGGGAATCAGTCAATAACTATGGAGTGGGGGGAGTTGGGACTGAGTCGTCAACTGTGTACTGAGGGAGTGGGGCTGAGATATCAACTGTGTGGAGTGAGGGTATTTGGGGCTGAGTAATCAACTGAGGAGTGGGGGCTGAGTCATCGACTACAAAGTGGGGCTGAGTCATTAACTGTGAAGCGGGGACTGAATCATAAAATGTGGAATGGGGGCTGGACAATTACTGTGGAGGGGGGGTTGAACCATTACTGGAGTGGGGTCTGATTTATTACCTGTGAAGGAGGCTGCCTCATCAAATGTGGAGTAGGTGGGTGGGTGGGTGGGTGGTTTGAAAGATAGTCTTTCTGATCTACCTCTTATCAACATCGAGGTCCAGATCAACTACAGTGAGCACAAATAAATTGTTTGGGAAAAAGATATCCTGCGACAATTTGCGATTCCAGAATCTTCAAGTCTAATTCATTTGATGCTTTAATATTTGAAAAAAAAAGTATAATTGGGTCACTTTCTTTTCCTCTCTATGATGATTTACAAAGGAATGTTTGGGTTTGTTATCTGGAAAAGAAGTACGGAATGGTAGACCCAAGTGTTCAATATTTCTTACCTTAAAGCTACGGACTGCACAACTGGGATTAGGATAGTGACTTAGGTTGGGAAAGTTAAGATGCTGGGCAATGAGATTATTAATAATAATAGCTGCCATTATAACAAGACTCCTGTTCCCCCGACACACATCACCACCACAGCTCCTATTACCATCTGTTGTCTCTATTGACGGGTCATCAGCTGCCCTCTCATGTACCCCTTGGTCTCCTTCCCTCGAGAACTATCACCTCCCACATCACATTTACTTCCTTGGTGTCCTGCTACAGTAAGACGAGTGAAAACTGCTGTAAAAAGACTAATTTTCTGGTTCCTCAGGCGGGTAGTTTGGACAGATTTGGTTAAATGTGGTTAGGTTTGGTCTGGTTACAGTGTGTTTTGGACTATCTGGGTATATTTGTCTTGTTTTTTTATATCTCTGTATACGTAAATAATTAAAGTTCTGAAACATAATCCTTTTTTTGGATACCAATCTGGCTCCAACTTGTGACAGCTTTCGAACGAGTGAATTTGCTTAAGTAAGATTTTATTTACTTATTTGATCGGATATATTGACAACGAGAGACTGAATCTAATATTAACTTAACCTTAATATGACATTGATACACATATGAATTATAAGCGATGATTTTTCTTCGTCTATTATGTATACATTTGTACACATAACTTTTTACTGTTTTGGCTTTTATCCTCTTCACCACTGATCGGCTCGTTAGCCGCTTGGACGATCGGTCACGTCTCTATTACGCACTGTTGGCAAGTACTGGGCATGCACTGGCTCCTGAATGTATCTGAACCTGCTCCAGTGTTGGTCAAGTCTGATCTTGAAAGAGCTCACACACGGTGCCGTCACAACACTCTCTGGCCGATTGTTCCAAGAGTTCACAACTCTCACTCGCATGGTTATAAGACCATGACTATACTTGTAACTCTTAGTGTAATTATACAGTTATATCAGGTGTTTAGTTATGAGTCCTACATTGTTTACATACGAGAATATTTTTTCCTTAGTCGTCAGGATGACGATTTTTATATTGTTTTAAAACTTCCTCCCATGTTAGGTCCTCCTCCTCCCATATTAGGTCATCCTCCTCCCATGTTAGGTCTTCCTCTTTTTTTTTTTTTTAGGTTAAGGTGGGGAAAGGGTGGAAGGCATGCTGGGGCTCAAGGCACAGCCAGACATGAGGGATGGAGAAGTCGCAACATATAGTCGTGGGAGGAAAGGTTGGAAAAGAAGTTTAATGAGTTAAACAGAGGGGGACGACACCCCTTGTTTTACATATTACAGAGTTTGTTGGCTAACTAAGCTAACCTAGGATTTAGAATGAGGATGCACAATGGTTATTTTAGTAGACAATGACTAGATTGATTTTACAATTACAAGTTTATTAACATCTTATACTGTATTACGTTATGGACTCACTTGATTGTGACTTGTTAAATGTGAATTTATATCATCTAAGTTGTAATCTAAGGTGGATCACTGTGGCGGACATAGATGGGTCGCGGGTTGGGTTGTTGTAGTGCGGGCAGACTCCGGGGCCACCAGGCGTGGGGTCTCCCTCCGTTGATGTCTTCCCCGCGTAGGTGGTCTGGGCTGTGAGGGTCGTCCAGGAGCTTGTCCCAAACCTTCTTCCCTAGGCGATGGAATCTGAAGTTGAGGGCCTCTGTTTTATTTCTTAGGTGGATGGTTTCCACTGTCTCCTGGTAGGGTGGCGCTTGGTCACTGGCTGACCTCAAACACTTGTTTTAGAAGCTCTGTAGTTGTTGTAGTCTAGTCTTCCCGAGTGTGACGAGTGGTATAGATGGGTACTCCAACACAGGCCTCACCAGCGCCTTGTACAGGTGAACTTGTATCTTCTCAGGCATCAATTTAAAACGTTTTAATTTGGCTGCGCCGACTTTGGCTTTATTTAGTCTGTCCTTCACGTGGGGAATGATGCCCGTCCGAGAAATGGTGAGGCCGAGCAACCTGCCTTGCTTAGAGTACTCAATCTCTTCGTCGTCGATCATCAATGGGGCCGGTTTGAATTTGGCTATGGGTATGACCTCAAATTTCGTTTTGTTTGTTTTTATTTTCCATTTATTTTCATACTCCGAGATCTCCTCTATTGCTCGAGCAGTGAGTCGCGCCATCCTTGCTGTGGACCTTCCTGGGCAGGTGACGATCTGTGTTACATCGTCGGCATACATGACGTACTCGCTGCCGACGATTAGGGGTGGCAGGTCAGCCGTGTAGAGTGTGTAAAGGGTTGGTGAGAGACAAGAGCCCTGAGGCACGCCGCTCGATAGTGAGAATTCTTCTCCAAAATGCTCCTGCATCTTGATTTTGGCTCTGCGGTCCATAATGAAGTTACACAGCAGGAGCGTCAGATTTTCGGGTAGCCCCAGTTGTATGATCTTATACTGCAGCCCTGCGTGCCAAACTTTGTCAAACGCTTTGCTGACGTCCCTCAGTAATATATTGCACTGCAGGCGGCCAGTCATGGCATTGGCGATCTGCTCGTAGGCCTGAGCTATGGCGGTGGATGTGCCTTTGTATTGGCGGAAGCCGAACTGGCGGGGATTATGCACGTCTTCGTCCTCCAGATACATCCGCAATCGCTTGTTGACTATTTTTTCGAAGATTTTGGCAGGTACCTCTAGCAGCGATATTGGTCGAAAGTTTTCGACTTTGTTTGGAGGCTTCCCTGCTTTTGGTATGAGGCGAATAACGGCAATTTTGAACATCTTAGGGAAGTATCCAGAGGCGAGGCAGGAGTTGCATATATGAGCAAGCCTCTCTATCATGTTGTCGGGGAGTTGAGCCAGGATCTTCTTGTTAATGTGACTTTGACCAGGTGATTTGTTTTTAACATTAGGACGTAGTTGTAGTGTGTCTCATGCATTAGGACGTAGTTGTAGTGCGTCTCATGCATTCTGACGTAGATGTAGTGCGTCTCATGCATCTGACGTAGTTGTAGTGCGTCTCATGCAACTGACGGAGTTGTAGTGCGTCTCATGCATCTGACGTAGTTGTAGTGCGTCTCATGTACTCTGACGTAGTTGTAGTGTGTCTCATGCATTAGGACGTAGTTGTAGTGTGCCTCATGCAACTGACGGAGTTGTAGTGCGTCTCATGCATCTGACGTAGTTGTAGTGCGTCTCATGTACTCTGAAGTAGTTGTAGTGTGTTTCATGCATTCTGACGTAGTTGTA
>NW_024739305.1:0-10317 GCF_018991925.1 Homarus americanus | reverse complement strand
AGTGTCTGGTGACTTGATATGTACAGTGCTGCCTTCTGTGATGCATATACTGTATGTCCTGCTTAAGTTCTATAACTTGTGATAGCAATTTGATGGTTGAAGTCTTATTTGCTACTTTCCACGACAGAAGATTAACCTTGGACATCTTTTCCCAGATGCTCAATGGACCAACAATACGTTTCTTGACAAAATTTTCATAATTTTGTCTTCCAACTTCATATGCACATAGATTGTCATATTTGGCATTTTCTGGCATTACAGCTCCAGTTACCAAGTTTAAAAGAGCATCATTTTCCTGGGATTACAGTCACCAATAACATTGTGTAGTTTCTGTACATCAGCATATTGACGGCTGACAATAGCTGTAGAGAGCTCATGATGTTCTGTTCTTTTGTAATCTTTATGAGTTTGATATTTTATGTAATGAACTTAATTTGAAAACCCAAATGGTAGTATATGATCTTTTATCACCTTAGACACTCTGTGCGTCATGCCTCTCAAGTGATTTTTTTTCTCTCTTACTTCTCTGGACAAATACGACCTTTATCCCATCAGAAAAAATATCACCATATATTTTCTTAATCTACAGGTGCCAAGGTTTAAAATGACGGATGGTGTTAAAAATTAACCTGAAATTTTTACGTGACCACATATTGTCTTGTTGAGTTTCTGAGAGAACTTCACTGCTAAATAGCGCCTCTGTATTGATAGCCGGTACATGTCGTAATATCCACCGCTCATAGTTAAATCTTTATGTCCGTTTATTTTGTCCTAATTTAAGTATCAAAGAGTGTTTTATTTTTAAGTATCTTAAGTATCTTTTTTCCTCACTCTTAAGTATCTAAGTATGATGTTTTTTTCATTTTTAAGTAACAAACCATATTTTTGTTTTCATTATAAAATGTGATTGATATAGACAACAGAAGTAAATATCAGCTGGAGGTCGTAAACGAAGCTGATGTGAAGTATTTTGACTCACTGTTCCCACGAACTAATTGCTTCTCTGGTTTATACCCAAGAAATAAAACCGTCAACGAACCATCCGATTCAAATGTGTCTTAGGCGATACAGGGTGTTTAGGCGTCATTCTGATACCAAGAATGACTTTGTGTACTGTGGTGAAGCTGGGGGTAGGATAGGGTTGGGTTGGGTTGGGATGGGTTAGGATTACGCATGTGTGGGTATATTCTGTCGCATTTTATAGGTATCTTGCGTCTTTCTCTTTATTCCTTCTTTATCATGAGTATCTGTGCCTATTAATACACCACCGCGCAGGATAGTGGAAGAGGAATGGATAGTAACGAGATAATATTCTTCTTACATATACCTTAGCTTGATTACAGGTAACACCAGGTAGAAGTTACGTGACTCTTAAGAGTTTTCCTCGACTTGGCTGATTCAACTGTAAGACTTGCTGTATTTATCCTTATTAAAATCCTCCACCTGTAAGACCCTCCACTTGTAAGACTCTCCACCTGTAAGACCCTCCACTTGTAAGACTCTCCAATTTGTAAAACCCCTTTATGGATTTGAAGTATATAATGAAGACTCACAGCTCATGGGTTAGAAAAACAAAAGATGCTTGTTTTATTTATTTATTTATTTATTTATTTATAGCTTATTTTAGAATCCCCGAAAGTTAGAACAAAATGGCTGACGGGACTCACAAGCGGGCGATGTTTACAGTATGGACCAAGAATAAAAAATAAATGAAAAATAAAATAAATCAATCGTAAATTGGTGCATTGTTTCTCCAGGGTAATTATAGAAGTACAAATGTTCTCCAGCAGTGGGTAACGATCATAGCCACGTATAGAGCTTCTAACGCAGGTAGATTGATATAGATGCATTACCTGGATTTAGTGGGTTACAGGGGCCTCCTACACGATAATATTAAAGGTGTGTTTTCCTTCTGTTTGTGGCACTTGAGGTGTTTAGGTTAGGTTTAATTAAAATGGTTTAGTTATAATAGTTATATTACGATAAGTTAAGTTGAATTTAGAACTTTTGATTTGCATATATCGTGTTTTAGAAGGATTTGTTAGCTAATAAGTTTAATTTGGATAAGTTTAGTTTAATTTAGATCATTTGATTTTACAAGGTCGTATTATAATGACTGGGAACCATATAGAAAACTGTTAGAGAAGTAAATATTTCTACGGCAGTGAATGAGTAAGTCAATAAGTGGTGTATAGAGTTGCTGACGCAACTTAAACGGTATATACTGTACATTATATGTTATCAGAGCTTTCCTGTTGTACGTAACCGCCTCCGTCAAAGTGTCTTACTGGCTCATGTGAAGATTAGCCTCTAGTATATTTTACCTCAAGATTAACTACACTGGCACTGCCTGACCTGACCTGATCTGACCTACCCTACCCTACCCTACCCTACCCTACCCTACCCTACCCTACCCCTACCTTACCCTAATCTAACTAACCTAACTTAACTTCCTAAGTAGCAAGAAAGCTAATCATTAGTTGAAATAAGCTGGGAGGGTTAATCTTCAGGTAATCTATCGTAATTAACAATTTTGGTCAGGTGAGGCCTTCCTTACCTTACTCGAGAGCAGGAGGAGGAGGACTTGCTAACGTCTACAGATCATCGTCAACCAAGGCAGATATTGAATACCTTTTGTTTACCTTCGTGGTTTAAGAACACATCTTAACACCATAAGACTATTCGCCTCAATACAATAATACAGTAATTGATTATTGTATTCTAATAAAATTTACGGTGTATCTTGTGAACCAGATTTATTGTTTGACCTTAGTGAATGAGAAACTGGTTGAGGTGTATTGTGGTAAACATCCTTAAGAGCAGCTCTGTGTGTTCTTACGACCTCAAGGTAACACAAAAGGTAGCCAATATCTACCCTTGATCAGTCACTTTATGTAGATGTCAATTGTGTCATTTTTTCTAGACTTAGTGCCCCCTGGAGGAGAAAGTAAATACAATGTTGATATATTTTGGTCACAACACACACTAGTAGATTATTTTTCCTTTTTAACTAAATAATTAACACTATGAAGCTAACTAATTATATAACTCAAAGATGGTAACCAATATGGCGTCAATATTGTTCACATACTCTATGATAAATAGATGTATTGTCTGTTTAATTTTAGGGAAGAATTTAATTTATAAACTTTTGAGAATCTGGATACAGGAGTTTTGTCTTTGTGTGTGTGTGTGTGGTGATGATGACGCATACTTTCCTCTGCAGTGAAAAAAATATCTTGACATTGCAAAGTTTAACTGTAAGCCGAAGGAACGCTTGTAATGTGACTTGTTATGTGAAATTGTAACTTGAAATTCTTTGTGAAAAAATATTTCCCTATAAAGTTTGGCAATAAATGAAGTATTACATCAAGGTGTAACTTGTAGTTCCTTGTGGAGTAATTACCTATGTGGACGATACAGCTACTCCAGGGTGTAAGACCTAGAGTAGAAAGTCTTTAGACCTTACCTGAGGTTGAAAGACTCTTATAGTGGAACGTCTTAGGTATTGAAACTTTTATTACAGTAAATAAAATATAATCTACCTAAACATTCCTTCACCTGGCGACAACTAATGATACAGGTGGTGTAATAGCTCTTTAAAATTCCTCCGTTTGATATAATAATGACCACACATGAACTTATAATGTGCAATATCTTGATAACACATTAGCTGCAACATTACACATAGTCCAGTGTATGTGTAGTTAGGGACATCTACCTAAATGAGTTACAGAATGTGGAGTTGAGGCAAAAAAAAGTTGGGACATGTTTGAGATCATCAGTTGAGCCAAACGTTTATACTCAATATTGTTTTAATGGTATTTTAGAGCGACCGAAAAATGTAAACAAAATGGCCGGCTAGGTGACACATACCTTACAAGAAATAAACATGAGAACGAACACACACACACACACACACACACACACACACACACCAGTTTTACCCACATTATCACCAGAATATCGGCATACCTGGTCGGTGGACACCTGCCTCCTCCTCCTCCTCCTCACCTTGCTAATATGCTAATATGCTAATATGCTCTGGTATGTTCCAGTCTATTTAAGATATGCTCCCATCTATCTTAAAGAGCTTATGCTAGGTTGGTCTGATATGCTCCTCAAAGACTATGCTGTTATACTCTTGTCATCTGATATGCCATTATGTTCATATCACTCTAAAGGATATACTAATATGTTCTGATATGTTGGTATGGTTCTGTCTCTCAGAGGGTGTGCTGATGTACTATAAGAGCATATGGGGTATGCTGATATACTTGGTTATGTAGCTAGGCTCATATCTCTCTTACAGGGTATGCTAATATACCCTGATATGCTTGCATCTATCTCTGAGCGTATACTGGTTGACTGTAATGACATAAGAGATATGCTGGTATGCTTCTAAGTGAATATGTTAACATACTCTAATAATAATTTGAAATGAGGTTAGCTATACCTTAGATTCAGGGGATATACTGATATGATATGAATTAACCTAGAAGTATACTGATATGTTCTCAAGGCATTCAGGGGATCTGTTAGTATGCTTCGACATACTTTCGAAACAAGGTAAACTGGACCTTCAGAAGATAGGGTGATATGCTGACATATTCTGATGGATCTAAGAGAGAGTGGAAGACTATGAGAGCTAGTTAATATACTCAGGTATGTTGATATCCCTTCATGGCACTTGGGATATATGGTAATATACTCCGATGTGTCTCTTTGGATATACTGATATGCCACTAATGGGTCCCCAGAAAGCAGGAGACAAGTTGATCTGCTTCGAGGACACTAATCTGTATAATGATTTTTTTCCCTGACTGTTAAGAAGTATACTGGTATATTTCAAATGTTGCTTAGTATTATAGTATACTTTGGGCTGTTCTGAACATATTTCACAGCTGATTTTCAGAAATATATGCTGCTGTCACTGGCTTGTATATTCCGGAGACATTGATTATACTTTGATTATGTTGATATGCTTTGTTACCAGTCAAGGAATATGCTGATATGTTCTGACACTTCTCAGTGATTACCCTGATATACTTAGATACCTGACAGTATTTATTGGAGTATAATGTCCTATACTCTGATGTCATTCTAGTGATATGCTGATGAGCTGACATACCGCTTTATGTAACTGTGATATATTGAATCATATACATCCATTCCTCACGCTTAATATATATGATATTCTAAACAATGCTGATATTATTTATGTTATACCCTGATTATATACTAACATACTACAGTGTCATTTATAGTGTATGATATTAAATATTCGGGGGTATACTTTGAGGTTATTTAGAGAATATGATGGCAAACGGTGATATACTCTGATGCCATATTTGGTATACACAGATATATTGATATAATTTATATAATATACCGATAGATATAACTAAATATCTGTGAAGTAAATCCTGTACTTTTTGATATACCATTCAGGGTGGAGGTATGCTAATATACCACGATAGCACCCGTCTCTCAGCACTAATATACCCTGATGGCACACTTAACATCCTGGCGCCGGTCGTGGGTATACTGATATGCTAAAGTCTTCTTCATCTTCTAATATCTCGACTTCAGCTTCGTAAACTGTGATTACTTAAACGTATTTAACGCTCGTTTACGTAACTTTTTTGTAGAATAAATGAATGTATATCCGGGGTTCTTCTGTTTTTTTGTCCATCTGATGTTTGCGTCCATGTTGAGGAGAACCACTTAGCAGGGCTCGCATTTTCCCATAATGTGTTACCTCAAGTTCCATAATTTGCACTTAGTGAAGCCACGATATCCCGCGTTATGTTGCCCGTCTTACTTCCTTCTGGGTTATGTGTCTTAAGTTGGTGAAAAATTAAATTAAGGCTGAATTATTGTTAAATGTTAAGGTATTATAGTACTTGTCTGTCGTGTTGTTAATATAACATAGTTTCACCAGCAGTATGTACTCAAGAGCTTATTAACATCGTTGACGAGTCAGAGCCGCAACACTGAACCAATCTATATGAACATTAACACAAAAATAAATTGTTACATTACATCGACTATCAAGACATAACTTACAATACAAATTAATAAATAATTGTACCAGGCAGATAAAAATATTAGTTACAAAAAATTATGAAAATAGTCTTAATGTTCACGCCAGAACTTACCCCATAACAAAAGCCATACAACATTTTCCCAGTTAAGACTTCGTTAAATACAATCTCAAACTCCTTCTCAGAAACTGTGTGTTGGTGGTGTGCCACGTGGTGTGTGTGTGTGTGTGTGTGTGTGTGTGTGACAGCACCTTTGATTTATACAAATATTCACCCAAATGAATAACACTAAGTAATTCACCATGTTATTCACGACTCTTAGATCACTTGGCTTGCGTCTCTCAAAAGGTCGAGCCAGGGTCAGCTGATTCAGTAAACACCGCTCACATTAATAGGGACCTGCCACACTTTGCCATAAACAGATAAATTGTACCGGGAATTTTCCCCCCACACACTCATCATTGTCACTTTATGTAACTTGCTGACAAAACCCATGACCCTTCAGGCCTTTTACGCCCTTAATGCATGAGTCATAAAGGCAAGTATGAACTCCGCATGCTTCCCAGTTGGGCACTGTAAACGCTTCTGCGCTTCACCTTGCACAGGATGTAAGGGGGTGCCTAATAAACTAGCCCCCTCGTGGGCAATCTGTAATCACTACCACTGTCTCGCGGCCCAGAGTAGTAGTTGGACATATCACTAGACAGGGAAATTCACACTTAACACAAGTGTTATCTCAAGGTCATATTCACAACACTTCCCTGGACAGAATTCATAATTTATTTTCTCATATTACATCTGTGTGTATACCTGCTACTAGATAAACAGAAAATGCCAAGAAGTGTTTACATCAAGCGCTGCCACTTAAGAGTTCCAAGAACTAAATTAAAACAATTAGTGTGTGTGTGCATGGTGTGAGTGTGCATGGTGTGTGTGTGTGTGAGTGTGCATGGTGTGTGTGTGTGCATTGTGTGTGTGTGTGTGTGTGTATATGGTGTGTGTTTGTTTGTTTGTATGGTGTGTGCATGGTGTGTGTGTGTGTGTGTGTGTATGTGTGTATGGTGTGTGTATGTTTATGGTGTGTGTATGTATGGTGTGTGTGTGTGTGTGTGTATGTGTGTGTATGGTTTGTGCATGTACGGTGTGTGTATGGGTGTGTGTGATTGTGCATGGTGAGTGTGTGACTGTGTATGGGGTGAGTGTGTGTGTGTGTGTGTGTTTCCATTGCCATGAGGATATCATACAATTCTTAGAGCACTGGTCACATGGGCGCATTTTTTTTTAGCAATTTCTTGCCGGAAAGTTATTTCGAGCAATTTTCGAGAAATTCGAGCAAGTTTTTGAAGCATTTTTATTGACAATCGTGATAGTCAATTTCTTGACTATTTCGAGCAAGATTATCGGTTCAAAACCCGGTTAATACCATATTTAATGACACGAAGCTTATTTATCGAGTATTTACCTTGGCTATATATAACATAGATCAATAACATTATGTATAAAATGCACAAACAGTTTTTTACGACACACTGAGTTTATTATTTGGGTGGTGTTTTGGCGTGTTTGTTTACAAAACACAAGCCCATACAGCCGGTCATTCTCCACACACTAACAACCCTCCCTACTGTAACTACGATAGCTGAACCAGTCTATATTAAACACTCGTTCCTCCTCCTCGCCAGCCACTTACGAGTCCCCAATAGTTTTTCTTCGCTTTCTCTCATTTCTTTTTAATAATAACAATAATACCAAGGATAGCTGCTGCGTCGTCTGCATTGTTGTTGTGATGTTCCGTCTCCCTTCTACTCGCACAGCGGCGTTAACTTTTTTTTCTTGCTGTAGTAACTGAACCAAGAGCCACTCGTGTGACCACATTTGGAAGAAATTACTGGTAATTTCTTGCTCCAAATTAATTGCTCATCAAAGGGATCGTGTGACCGTAACTTAAGTCACCCCTTAAGAAAAACTGTAAATACTGATTCACAAAACTTAAGGATAATTTCTGACTTGGAACCATCGGTGTAATGGAGAAAACAGTTATTGTATTCTAAAACCTACCCAAGAAATCTTTTACCCACTTACGATATAATTCTTTTCTATTCCATCAATAGATGTTATTTTACTTTTTTATACGTATTTTTATTTTAGTAATTTATAAACTATTTTCTTTATATACTTCATTACCTTTTAGTGTAATGAAGAGAATGAATTACAGAAGGTTTTTATAATTATATTGCTAACAATATTTTTCCTCGCAATAAATAAACAATGACGATGATCTTGTTTACAATATGGAGCTTGATGTCTTACTCCATGTTCGTTTATTACATTTTCTGCCATATCCGACTGTTCTTTTCTTTCTTGTGGTGAAGGTTTTTGACAATTGATATATATATAAAGTTGAGTTAAGAATAATGACTCTGATATTATAGCCATTAGGTCCTGAATAATAAGTGGTGTCTAAGTGAACAAATGTATGATGTCTTCAATTACCAGCGTAGTGTGGGGTAACAGTGGGGGTAGAAGCGAAGGGTAGGAGTGAAGGGTGGGAGTAAGGCGTGGGAGTAAGGGGTGGGAGTAAGGGGTGGGAGTAAGGGGTGGGAGTAAGGCGTGGGAGTAAGGGTGGGAGTGGGGGGTGGGAGCAAGGGGTAGGAGAGGGAGTAAGGGGTGGGAGGCGATGGGAGTAATGGGAGGGTGGGAGTAAGGGGGAGTAAGGGTGGGAGTAAAAGGGAGTAAGGCGGGAGAAGTGGGAGTAAGGGGTGGAGCAAGGGGTGGGAGCAGGGGAGTAAGGGAGAAGGGGTGGGAGAAGGGGTGGGAGCAGGGTGGGAGTAAGGGGGAGGCAGGAGTATATGTGGGAGTAAGGGTGGGAGTAAGGGGTGGGAGTAAGGGGTAGGAGTAAGGGGTAGGAGTAAGGGGTGGGAGTAAGGGGGTGGGAGTAAGTGGTGGGAGTAAGGGGTGGGAGTAAGGCATGGGAGTAAGGCGTGGGAGTAAGGGTGGGAGGGGTGGGTGGAGGCGGGTGGGAGGCGAGGGAGAAGGGAGTAAGGGTGGGAGTAAGGGTGGGAGTATAAAAGAGTAAGGTAGGAGGCAGGTGGGAGTAAGGTGGGAGGGGTGGGAGTAAGGCGTGGAAGTAAGGGTGGGATTAAGGGGTGGGATTAAGGGGTCGGAGTAAGGGGTAGGAGTAAGGGGTGGGAGTAAGGGGTGGCAGTAAGGGGTGGCAGTAAGGGGTAGGAGTAAGGGTTGGGAGCAAGGGGTACGAGTAAGAGGGTGGAAGCAAGGGGTGGAAGCAAGGGGTGGGAGTAAGGGGTATGAGTAAGTGGTAGGAGTAAGTGGTAGGAGTAAGGGGTAGAAGTAAGGGGTAGAAGTAAGGGGTAGGAGTAAGGGGTAGAAGTAAGGGGTAGAAGGAAGGGGTGGGAGCAAGGGGTGGGAATAAGGGGTGGGAATAAGGGGTGGGATTAAGGGGTGGGAGTAAGGGTTAGGAGTAAGGGGTAGGAGTGACGAGTAAGAATGTGGGACAAGAGGGAGGGGTAGCAGTGGGGGGTAGGGTTAGGTTACAAACTTCTATTTACTTCATCATCTGTATCCTGCTGGTGATGTTTTCTCTTTAAACAATTTGTAAAATAAATAAATAAATGGTCAGGTGTAAATGGTAAGAATTTAACAGAGTAATACTGAGGTATTACAAGAAAGAACTAAAAACTGTCCACTGTGTGTATCAACATTTTATAAAAGTATTTGTGAAGCTGTAAAATACTTAGATATAAACTTTTAATTCAACTCAGTAATAAAAATAATTGCAATAATGAATCTAAATAAGAAATGAACTGGGTGAAAAAAATCTACAAAATACTAAAAATATAAAAAAGAAGAATTACAGTAAAACCTGAATCATTGTAATAAACATTATTAAACTTTTCGTTGTTATGACCTAAAACAAACAAGGAAGACTCGTCTAGATTTTCGCTCTGTGAATTAACTCCTTGGATCGCTTTTGGGCAAGAGGGAGTTACTCCGACTTATTCCGTGAAAATATTCCCAACTGTCCATAGAATCCGTTACAGTTTCCTTTATAGTAAGTGACTCACAAATGATTAATATTCCCATTCACCAATACTTTATTATATCAGAGAACAGTGCAGAGATAAGCTGGCCAATGAGCGATGGTCAAAGATAATACAGATTTAATACTGGATTGATAAGTACAGCTATAGTGATTTGTTTCATGTTACAGTAATAATAAACTTTATCAAATGTTATAACTACCAAGGTGTTA
>NW_024739304.1:0-15931 GCF_018991925.1 Homarus americanus | reverse complement strand
CAAGGCTCCACCACCACCTGCCCTGAACACCCACCACGCCTCACCACCACCACCCTAACACCCCAACACAGCTCTCACCACCACTCACCCAACACAATCCTCAGTCACTGCCCACCGCCACTGCCCACCACACACCACAGCTCACAGCCTCACCACCACTGCCAACAAAACCCCAGTCACAGCTCTGACCACCACTCACCCACAGCACCCTAGCCACAGCCTCACCACCACCTGACACACCTTAGCTCCACAGTTCTCACCACCACTCGCCCACAACACCCCCAGCCTCACAGCTCACCACCACCACCCACAGCACTCCCAGTCGCTGCCCGCCACCACCGCCCACAACACTGGCTCCAGCTCTCACCACCACTGCCCACAACACTCTAATCACATCTCACCAGCACTGCCTACAACACCCCCAGCCCACAGCTCTCACCACCACTCGCCCACAACACTTAACCTCACAGCTCTCACCACCGCCCACAACACCCCAGTCACAAGCTCTCACACCACTGCCCAACACCCTAGCCAGCCTCACCAACACCTGCCTACAACACTCCCAGTCACACCTCTCACCACCACTGCCTCACCACACCCGAGTCGCAGGCTCTCACCACCACCGCCCACAACACCCTAGGTCACAGCTCTCACCACGCACTGCCTACCATACCTTAGTCACAGCCTCACCAGCACCTGCCCACAACACCCCAGATCACAACTCTCACCACCACCTGCCCACAACACTGCCAGCAACGGCTCTCACCAACACTCGCCCAGGAAACCCAAGTCACAGCTCACCACCACTCTGCCTACAACACTCCTAGTCACAGCCTCACCACCACTCTCCACAACACTCCCAGTCACAGCTCTCACCAGCACTCGCCTCCACAACACTCCCAGCTCACAACTCTCACCACCACTCGCCCACAACACCCCATCACAGCCTCACCACCACCTGCCCACAACACCCCCAGCCCACAAGTCTCACCACCACTGCCTCACAACACCCTAGTCAGAGCTCTCCCCACCACTGCCCACAACAATCCCAGTCACTGCCTCACCACCACTCTGCCCACAGCACTCTATTCACAGTTCTCACCAGCACTGCCTACAACACCCCAGCCAAACTCTCACCACCTCCTCCCTACAACACTCCTAGTCAAAGTCTCTGACCACCACTCTTCCAACACTCCTAGTCACATCTCTCACCACCATCTGCCCACAACTCTCCAGTCAACTTGACCACCACTCTGCCTCACAGCACTCTTAGTCACAGTTCCCACCAGCACTCTGCCCACAACACCCCCTCACAGCTCTCACCACCCTGCCCACAACACTCCTAGTCACAGCTCTCACCACCTCTCGCCTCACAACTCCTCCCAGTCACATCTCTGATCACCACTGCCCACAGCACTCCCAGTCACAGCTCTCACCAACACCTGCACACAAACACCCCAGTCACAGCTCTCACCACCACTGCCCACATAACTCCCAGTCACAGCTCTCACCATCACACGCCTACAGCACTCCAAGTCACAGCCTGCCACCACACACGTAAAACACTCCTGGTCACGTCTCACCACCACCACCCACAGCACTGCCAGTCACGGCTCACCACCACTGCCCACAAAACCCCAGTCACAGCCTCACCACCACCAGCCCAACTCACACCTCACCACCTCTCGGCTACCACACCCCAGTCGCAGCTCTCACCACCACTCTGCCCACACTCATAGCTCACAGCTCTCACCACCACCACCCACACACTCACAGCTCTCACCAGCACACTCTGCTCACAACACTCCCAGTCACAGCTCTCAACCACTCGCTCACAACACTCCCAGTCACAGCTCCCACCACTCCCCACAAGACTCTGCAGTCACAGCCTCACCACCACTGCCCACAACACTTAGCTCACAGCCACCACCACTGCCCACAACAATCCCAGCTCACAGCTCTCACCACCACTCGCCACAACACCCTAGTCCCAGCTCTCACCACCACCTGCCAACACTCTTAGTCACAGCCTCACCACCACTTGCCCACAAACCTCCTAGTCACATCTCTCACCAGCACTCGCCACAACACTCCCAGTCACGGCTCTCACCACCACTGCCTTCAGACTCCCCAGTCACGGCTCTCACCACCACTCTGCCTTCAACACTCCCAGTCACAGCTTTCACCACCACTGCCTACAACAATCTCACAGTCACTGCTCTTCCTGCCACTCTCGCCTCACACACTCACAGTCACAGCTCTCACCACTAATCGCCAACAAAATCCCCAGTCACAGCTCTGACCACCACCACCTACAGCACTCCTAGCTCACAGCCCTCACCACCACTGCCTACAACACTGTCAGTCAGACCTCTCACCACCACTCTCACAACTCCCTAGTCACTGCTCTCACCACCACTGCCCACAGCACTCCCAGTCACAGCTCTAACCACCACTCGCCCACAAACTCCCAGTCACACCTCTCACCACCACTGCCTACAACACTCCCAGAGTCACAGCTCACCACCTCTGCCACAAACTCCTAGTCACAGCTCTCACCACCCAGCCTACAACACTCCAGTCAAATTCTGACCACCACTGCTGACAACCTCCCAGTCACATCTCTCACCACCACTGCCACAGCACTCAGTCACAGCTCTAACCACTAGCCTACAACACTCCCATTCACAGCTCTCACCACCACTCACCACACACTCCCAGACAGCTCTCACCACCACTGCCCACACACTCACAGTCACAGCTCTCACCACTACTCTGCCAACAAACTCTCAGTCACAACTCTGACCACCACCACCCACAGCACTCCTAGTCACAGCTCTCACCACCACTGCCTACAACACTCCCAGTCACAGCTCTCACCCACCACTGCCTACAACACTCCCAGATACAGCCTCACCACCACTGCCCACAGCACTCCCAGTCACATTCTCACCACCACTTGCCTACAACCCTCCCAGTCACATCTTCACCACCACCTGCCCACAGCACTCCTAACTCACAGCTCTCACCACCACTTCCCACACCCAACCACAGCTCTCACCACCACCTGCCACAACACTCCCCAGTCACAGCTCTCACCACCACACGCCCCACAACACTCCAAGTCACAGCTCACCACCACTCCCACACACCCCAGTCACAGCTCACCACCCATGGCCTACAACATCCCAGTCACAGCTCTCACCACCACTTGCCTACAACACTCCCATTCACAGCTCACCACCACCACCTACAACACCCCAGTCACTGCTCTACACCACTCACCTACTACACAGCTCACAGCCTCACCACCACTTCACAACAATCTCAGTCACAGCTCTGACCACCACTACACACTCTAGCTCCTCACCACCACTGCCACAACACTTAGTCACAGTTCTCACCACCACTGCTCTACAACGCTCCTAGTCACAGCTCTCACCACCACTCGCCTGAGACACTCCCAGCTCCACAGCTCTCACCACCACTCGCCCACAACTCCCAGCTCACCTCTGACCACCACTGCCACAGCACTCCCAGTCACAGCTCTCACCACCACCTGTTCACAACACTCCCAGTCACATTCTCCCCACCACTCGCCCACAACAATCCCAGTCACTGCTCTCACCGCCACTCTGCCGACAACACCTTGTCCACACAGCCTCACCACCACTGCCCACAACACTTTGAGTCACAGCTCTCACCACCACTCGCCTACAACACTCCCAGCCACAGCCTCACCACCACTCGCCTACAACACTCCCAGCACAGCTCCTCACCACCACCTGCCCACAACACTCCCAGTCTCAGCTCTCACCACCACTGGCTTACAACATCCCAGTCACAGCCACTCACCACCCGCCCACAACACCCCAGCCCACAGCTCTCACCACCACCTCGCCTCTCAACTCCCAGTCACGCTCTCACCACCACCCGCTCACACTAGCCCACAGCTCTCACCACCACTCCACAGCACTCCTGCAGCTCACAGCCTCCACCCCACCACTCCTGCCTCCAACACTCTCAGCCTCACCACCACTGCCTACAACAATCCCAGTCACAGCTCTCACCACCACTGCCACAGCACACCTAGCCAGCTCTCACCACCACTCAACAAAAAATCCTCAGTCACAGCTCTGACCACCACTCGCCTACAACACTCCTAGTCACAGCTCTCCCACCACTCGCCTACAACACTCTCAGTCACACGTCTCACCACCACTCGCCCAACACTCCAGTCACAGCTCCCACCACCACTGCCTACAGCACCCAGTCACAGCTCTCACCACCACTGCCTACAACACTCCCCAGCTCACAGCTCTCACCACCACTGCCCACAAAATCCCCAGTCACAGCTCTCACCACCACCCACCCACAGCACTCCAAGTCACAGCTCTCACCACCACCTCGCCACAACACCCCAGTCACAGCTCTCACCACCACTCTGCTCCACAACTCCCCAGTCACATTCTGACCACCACCTGCCTACAGCACTCCAGTCACAGCGCTCACCACCACTCGCCTACAACACTCCCAATCACATCACCACTGCAACACCTCACAGCCTCACCACCACTCTCACAACATCCCAGCATCACAGCTCTCACCACCACTCGCCTACAACACTCCAGTCACAGCTGTTACCACACTCACCTGCCAACACTCTGCCAGTCACAGCCTCACCACCACTCGCCTACAACACTCCTAGCCAGCTCTCACCACCACTGCTTACAACCACAGCTCACCACCACCTGCCAACACACTCCTAGTCACAGCTCTCACCACCACTCGCCTACAACACTCCACAGTCACAGCTCTCACCACCACTCTGCCAACAACACTCCTCAGTCACAGGTCTCACCACCACTACCTACAGCTCTCTCTAGTCACAGCTCTCACCACCACTGCCACAACACTCCACAGCTCAATCCCACCACCTCTCGCCACAACACTCCTAGTCGCAGCTCTCACCACCACCTCGCCTACAACACCCCTAGTCACAGCCTCACCACCACTCGCCTACAACATTTCAGTCACAGCTCACCAGCACTCGCCTACAACACTCCCAGTCACAGCTCTCACCACCACTGCTTACAACAATCCAAGTCACTGCTCACCACCACTCGATCACACACCCAGTCACAACTCACCACCACTCGCCAACAAAACTCTCAGTCACAGCTCTGCCCACCATCTCGCCTACAGCACTCCAGTCACAGCTCTCACCACCACCTCCCACAACACCCTAGTCACATCTCTCACCACCATTCGCCTACAACTCTCCTAGTCACATCTCTGACCACCACTTGCCTACAGCACTCTTAATCACAGCTCTCACCAGCATTCGCCTACAACACTCCCAGTCACAGCTCTCACCACCACTGCCACAACACTCCTAGTCACAGCTCACCACCACTCGCCACAGCACTACCCCAGTCACATCTCTGACCACCATTCGCCTACAACTCTCCCAAGCATCTTTGACCACCACTGCCTACACAGCACTCTAATCACAGCTCTCACCAGCATTCGCGCACACTCTCCAGTCACAGCTCACCACCACTGCCTACAACACTCCTAGTCCACAGCTCTCACCACCACTGCCTACAACACTCCCAGTCACAGCTCTCACCACCACACGCCTACAGACATTCCAAGTCACAGCTCTCACTACCACATGTGCACACTCCCAGTCGCAGCTCTCACCACCACTCGCCTACAACATCCCAATCACAGCTCTCACCACCACTGGCTCACAACAATCCCAGGCACAGCTCTCACTACCACTGCATACAACACTCCCAGTCACGGCTCTCACCACCACTCGCCTTCAACACTCCCAGTCACGGCTCTCACCACCACTCGCTCAACACTCTAATTCACAGCTCTCACCACCACTACCTACAACAATCTCAGTCACTCTATTCACTGCCACACTACACTCAGAGTCACAGCTCTCACCACTACTGCCAACAAATCCCTCAGTCACAGCTCTGACCACCACTCACCCACAGCACTCCTAGTCACAGCTCTCACCACCACTCGCCTACAACACTCTTAGTCACAGTTCTCACCACCACTCGCCTACAACACCCTAGTCACAGCTCACCACCACTGCCTACAGCAGTCAGAGCTCTCACCACCACTCTCGCCTACACCTCTCCCAGTCACATCTCTGACCACCACTGCTTACAGCACTCCCAGTCACAGCGCTAACCACCACTGCCCACAACACTCTCAGTCACAGCTCTCACCACCACTCTGCCTACAACCCTCCCAATCACAGCTCTCACCACCACTGCCTACAACACCCCAGTCACAGCTCTCACCACCACTGCCCTACAACACTCCCAGTCTCCAGTTCTCACCACCACTGGCTTACAACAATCCCAGTCACAGCTCTCACCACCACTGCCCACAACACCCCAGTCACAGCTCTCACCGCCACTGCCTACAACACTCCCACTCACAGCTCTCACCACCACTCGCCTACAACACCTAGCTCACAGTCTCACCACCACTGCCCACAACACCCTAGCTCACAGCTCACCACCACTGCCCACTGCACTCCCAGTCACAGCCTCCACCATCACTGCCTACAACCTCCCAGTCACATCTCTGACCACCACTTGCCTACAGCACTCTTAGTCACAGCTCACCAGCAATCGCTACAACACTCCCAGTCACAGCCTCACCACCACTCGCCCACACACTCCTAGTCACAGCCTCACCACCACTGCCACAACACTCTTAGTCACAGCTCTCACCAGCACTCGCCTACAACACTCTCAGTCACACCTCTCACCACCACTCTGCCCACAACACTCCCCAATCACAGCCTCACCACCACCTCGCCACAACACCCCAGTCACAAGTCTCACCACCACCTGCTCCAACACTCCTAGTCAGAGCTCACCACCACTCGCCTACAACAATCCCAGATCACTGCTCTACCACCACCCCTACTACACCCCAGTCACAACTCTCACCACCATACTCGCCCACAACCCTCAGTCACAGCTCTGACCACCACTTGCCAGCACTCCTAGTCACAGCTCTGACCACCACTCTCTTACAACACCCTAGTCAAATCTCACCACCATTCGCCTACAACTCTCCCAGTCACATTTCTGACCACCACTTGCCTACAGCACTCTTAGTCACAGCTCTCACACAGCACCTGCTTACAACACCCCAGTCACAGCTCTCACCACCTCGCCCACAACACTCCTAGTCACAGCTCTCACCACCACCGCCTACAGCACTCCCAGTCACAGCTCTCACCACCACTAGCCTACTAACCTCCCAGTCACATCTCTGATCACCACTCGCCTAGCACCCAGCAGTCACAGCCTCACCACCACTCTGCCCACAAACCCCAGTCACAGCTCTCACCACCACTCGCCCACATAACTCCCAGTCACAGCCTCACCACCACGCCTACAGCATTCCAAGTCACAGCTCTGCCACCACACGTACAACACTCCCAGTCACGGCTCTCACCACCACTCGCCCACAGCACTGCCAGTCACGGCCCTCACCACCACTGCCTACAAAACCCTAGTCACAGCTCTCACCACCACTCGCCACAACACCTCCAGTCACACCTCTCACCACCTCCTCGCCCAACACACTCCCAGTCGCAGCCTCACCACCACCTCGCCTACAACACCTCTAGTCACAGCAATCACCACCACTGCCTACACACTCTTAGCACAGCTCACCAGCACTCACCCACAACACTCCCAGTCACAGCTCACCACCACTGCCACAACACCCCAGTCACAGCTCTCATCACCACTGCCTACAAGACTCCCAGTCACAGCTCACCACCACTGCCCACAACACTCCCAGTCAGCAGCTCACCACCACTCACTCCACAACAATCCCAGTCACAGCTCTCACCACCACTCGCCTACAACACCCCAGTCACAGCTCTCACCACCACTCGCCTACAACACTCCCAGTCACAGCTTCCACCACCACTCGCCTACAACACTCCCAGTCACAGCCTCACCACCACTGCCCACAACAATCCCAGTCACTGCTATCACCACCACTCGCCCACAACACTCCTAGTCACAGCTGTCACCACCTCTCGCCTACAACACTCCCAGTTGTTGCTCTCACCACCACTCGCTTACAACACTCCCAGCACAGCCATCACCAGCACTCGCTAACACTCCCAGTCACAGCTTTCACCACCACTGCCTACAACACATCCAATCACAGCTCTCACCACCACTCGCTCACAACACCCCAGTCTCACCACCACTCAACAACACTCCCAGTCACAGCCTCTCCCACCACTCGCCTACACACTTAGTCACAGCTCTCACCACCACTCCACAACACTCCCAGTCTCAGCTCACCACCACCTCACGACAACAATCCCAGTCAGCTCACTACCACTCTCGCCTACAACACCCCTAGTCACAGCTCTCAACCACTCTCGCCATCAACACTCCCAGTCACGGCTCTCACCACCACTCCGCCTGACACTCACATTCACAGCTCTCACCACTACTCGCCAACAAAACTCTCAGTCACAGCCTGCCCACCACTCACCTACAGCACTCCTAGTCACAACCTGACCACCACTTCTTACAACACCCTAGTCACATTCTGACCACCACTTGCTCAAAGCACTCTTAGTCACAGCTCTCACCAGCACTGGCCTACAACACTCCCAGTCACAGCTCTCACCACTACCTGCCCAACAAAACTCTCAGTCACAGCCTCTGACCACCACCACCTACAGCACCCCTAGTCCCAGCTCTCACCACCACCTCGCCTACAACACTCTTAGTCACAGTTCTCACCACAACCCGCCTACAACACTCCTAGTCACAGCTCTCACCACCACTCTGCCTACAGCACCCCAGTCACAGCTCTCACCACCACTGCCACAACTCCCCAGTCACATCTGACCACCACTGCCACACAGCACTCCCAGTCACAGCGCCACCACCACTCGCCACAACACTCTCAGTCACAGTTCTCACCACACAACCTGCCTACACACTTAGTCACAACTCACCACCACTCTGCCTACAGCACTCCCAGTCACAGCTCACCACCACCTCTGCCACAACACCCCAGTCACAGCTCTCACCAGCACTCTGCTAACAACACTCCCAGTCACAGCTTTCACCACCACTCGCCACAACACTTCCAATCACAGCTCCCACCACCACTGCCTACAACACCCCAGTCACAAGTCTCACCCACCACCTCTGCCAACAACACCCAGTCACAGCTCTCACCACCACCTGCCTACAATACCTTAGTCACACCTCACCACCACTCGCCTACAACACTCCCAGTCTCAGCTCTCACCACCACTGGCCGACAACAATCCCAGTCACAGCTCTCACCACCACTGCCACAACATCACGGCTCTCATAACCACTCGCACACTCCCAGTCACGCTCTCACCACCACTGCCTTCGACACTCACATTCACAGCTCTCACCACTACTCGCCAACAAACTCTCAGTCACAGCTCTGCCCACCACTCACCCACAGCACCCTAGTCACAACTCTGACTACCACTCTTACAACACTCCTAGTCACATCTCTGACCACCACTAGCCTAAAGCACTCTATTTGCCAGCCTCACCAGCACTGGCCTACAACACTCCAGTCACAGCTCTCACCACTACTCGCCAACAAATCCCAGTCACAGCTCTGACCACCACTCACCTACAGCACTCCTAGTCCCAGCTCACCACCACTCGCCTACAACACTCTTAGTCACAGTTCTCACCACAACCTCGCCTACAACACCCTAGTCACAACTCTCACCACCACTGCCTCCACAGCACTCCAGTCACAGCTCTCACCACCACTGCCTACAACTCTCCCAGTCACATCTCTGTCCACCACTGCTCACAGCACTCCTAGTCAAGCGCTCACCACCACCTGCCTACAACACTCCTCAGTCACTGCTCTCACCGTCACCTCGCCACAACACTCCTACCAGCTCTCACCACCACTGCCACAACACTTTTTATCACAGCACTCACCAGCACTCACCTACAACACTCCCAGTCACACCTCTCACCACCACTCGCCTACAACACTCCAGTCCCAGCTCTCACCACCACTCGCCCACAACACTCCCAGTCTCAGCTCTCACCACCACTGGCCTACAACAATCCCAGTCACAGTTCTCACACTACCACTGCCTACACACACTCCCAGTCACGGCTCTCAACACCACACTCGCCTTCAACACTTCCAGTCACGGCTCTCACCACCACCCGCCTTCAACACTCCCATTCACAGCTCTCACCACCACTCACCCACAACAATCTCAGTCACTGCACCTCACCGCCACTCGCCTACTACACCTCACAGTAACAGCCTCACCACTACTCGCCAACAAAACTCCTCAGTCACAGCTCTGACCACCACTCACCCACAAGCACTCCTAGTCACAGCTCACCACCACTGCCTACAACACTCCCAGTCACAGCTCCCATCACCACTCGCCTACAACACCCCAGTCACAACTCTCACCAGTACTGCCAACAAACTCTCAGTCACAGCTCTGACCCACCACTTGCCTACAGCACCCCAGTCACAGCCTCTGACCACCACCTCTTACAACACTCCTAGTCACATCTCACCACCATCTGCCTGCAACCTCTCTCAGTCACATCTCTGACCACCACTTGCCCACAGCACTCTTAGTCACAGCTCTCACCAGCATCGCCAACAACACACCCAGCTCACAGCTCTCACCACCACTCGCCACAACACTCCCTCAGTCACACCTCACCACCACTGCCTACAACACTCCCAATCACAGCTCTCACCACCACCTCGCCTACAACACTCCCAGTCACAAGTGTCACCACCACCCGCCTACAACACTCCTAGTCAGAGCTCTCACCACCACTGCCTCCAACAATACTGCTCTCACCACCACCTGCCTACTACACCCCAGTCACAACCTCACCACTACTGCCAACAAATCTCTCAGTCACAGCTCTGACCACCACCTTGCCTACAGCACTCCCAGTCACAGCTCACCACCTCTCGCCCACAACACTCCTAGTCACAGCTCTCACCACCACTGCCTACAGCACTCCCAGTCACAGCTCTCACCACCACTAGCCTACAACCTCCCAGTCAACTCTGATCACCACCGCTCACAGCACTCCCAGTCACAGCTCTCACCACCACTCGCCTACAAACTCCCAGTCACAGCTCTCACCACCACTCGGCTACATAACCTTCCAGTCACAGCTCTCACCACCACACGCCCTACACATTCAGTCACAGTTCCACCACGGTACAACACTCCCAGTCACGCTCTCACCACCACTGCCTTCACAGCACTGCCAGTCACGGCCCTCACCACCATTCGACTACAAAACCCTAGTCACAGCTCTCACCACCACCTGCCTACAACACTCCCAGTCACACCTCTCACCACCTCTCGCTCACCACACTCCCCAGTCGCAGCTCTCACCACCACCTGCCTACAACACCCTAGTCACAGCAATCACCACCACTCGCCCACACACTCTAAGTCATAGCTCTCACCAGCACCGCCCACAACACCCTGTAGTCACAGCTCTCACCACCACTCGCTCAACACTCCCAGTCACAGCTCTCATCACCACTCGCCTACAGACTCCCAGTCACAGCTCTCACCACTTTCACAACACTCCCAGTCACAGCCTCACCACCACACCTCCACAACAATCCCAGTCACAGCCTCACCACCACTCGCTACAACACCCTCCACCAGCTCTCACCACCACTCGCCCACAACACTCCCAGTCACAGCTCTCACCACCACTCTCCCCACAACACTCCTAGTCACAGCACTCCACCACCACTCGCTCCACAACACTTAGTCACAGCTCTCACCACCACTCGCCTACAAACTCCCTAGTCACAGCTCTCACCTTGTACTCTGCCTACAACACTCCCAGTCACGCCTCTCACCACCACTCGCCTCAGTACTCCCAGTCACGGCTCTCACCACCACCGCCTTCAACACTCCTAGTCACAGCTTTCACCACCACTCGCCTACAACAATCTCAGTCACTGCTCTCACTGCCACCTCGCCTACTACACCTCACAGCCCACAGATCTCACCCCACTACTCGCCAACAAAACTCTCAGTCACAGCTCTGACCACCACCACCCACAGCACTCCTAGCTCACAGCTCTCACCACCACTCGCCCACACACCCCCAGTCAGACCTCCTCACACCACTCGCCCACACCTCTCCTAGTCACAGCTCTCACCACCACCCGCCCACAGCACTCCAGTCACAGCACTAACCACCACCACCACACGCTCCAGTCACAGCCTCACCACAACCTGCCTGCAACACTCCAGACACAGCTCTCACCACCCACACGCCTACAGCATTCCAAGTCACAGCCTCACCACCACACGTGCACAACACCTCAGTCACGGCTCTCACCACCACCGCCCACAACACTCCCAGTCACAGCTCTCACCACCTCTACAAAACTCCCAGTCGCAGCTCTCACCAGCACTCGCCTACAACACTCCCAGTCACAGCTCTCACCACCACCCGCCTACAACACTCCCAGTCACAGCTCTCACCACCACTGCCTACAACACTCCCAGTCTCAGCTCTCACCACCACTGGCCGACAACAATCCCAGTCACAGCTCTCACTACCACCTGCCCACAACACTCTAGTCACGGCTCTCACAACCACCTGCCCTCAACACTCCCAGTCACGGCCTCACCACCACCTCGCCTCGACACCCCCATCTCACAGCTCTCACCACCACTCACCAACAAACCTCAGCTCACAGCCTGCCCACCACTCACCTACACACCTAGCTCACAGCTTCCACCACATCTCTTACAACACTCTAGTCACATCTCTGACCACCACTTCCTAAAGTAATTTTATTCACAGCTCTCACCAGCACTGGCCTACAACACTCCCAGCAGCCCACAGCTCTCACCACTACTGCCTAACACCTTAGCACACCCACCACCACTCCCACAACACCCCCAGCTCTCACCACCACCCCACACACACCTCACCCCAACCAGCCTACCAACACTCCTAATCACAGCTCTCACCACCACTCGCCCACAGCACTCCCAGTCACAAGTCTCACCACCACTGCCCACAACACTCCTAGTCAGAGCTCTGACCACCACTCTGCCTACAGCACCTCCTAGTCACAGCCTGACCACCACTCTCACCTAGCTCACATCTCACCACCATTCGCCCACAACCTCCCAGTCACATTCTGACCACCACTGCCTACAGCACTTAGTCACAGCTCACCAGCACTCTGCCAACACCTCAAGTCATGCTCACCACTCTCGCCACAACACTTAGTCACAGCTCTCACCACCACTCGCCTACAACACTCCCAGTCACATCTCTGATCACCACACGCCTACAAACCTCTCAGTCACAGCCTCACCCCACCACTGCCACAAAACTCCTATCACAGCTCGCACACACGCATTGACACGCCTTTCACCACCACTGCCTCACAACACTGCCAGTCACGGTTTCACCACCACTCGCCTACAAACTCCTAGTCACAGCCTCACCACTCGCCTACAACAGTCCAGCACCTCACCACCTCTCACAACACTCCCAGTCGCCACCACCACTCCGCCTGACAACACCTTAGTCACAGCTCACCACTCTGCCTACAGCACTCCCAGTCACAGCGCTCACCACCACTGCCTACAACACTCAGTCACAGCTCTCACCACCACTGCCTCAACACCTCAGTCAGAGCTCTCACCCACCCACACCACAGCCCCATCACCACTCTGCCACTTTAGTCACAGCCACCACCACTGCCTACAACACTCCCAGCCACAGCCTCACCACCACTGCCCACAACTCTCTCAGCCACATCTCTGACCTCACCACTGCCCAGCACTCCTGGGTCACAGCGCTCACCACCACCTCCACACCTTAGTCACAGCTCTCACCACCACCTTTCCACAACATCCAGCTCAGCTCCTCACCACCACCTCCGCCTCCCAACCCAGTCACTGCTCTCACACCACTCGCCTCACCACACTCCTTCACAGTCAGTCTCACCACCACTCGCCAACAACACTTCAGCCAGCAGTCTCACCACCACCAGCATGCAGCACCTCCCAGTCACAGCTATCACCACCACCTACAACACTCACAGTCACATCTCTGACCACCACACGCCTCACACCTCCCAGCTCGCCATCCCTGACCACCACTCTGCCCACAGCACTCCTAGTCACAGCCTCACCACCACTGCCACAGCCACCTCATCCAGTCACAGTTCTCATCACCACCTCTGCACACTACCAGTCACAGCTCTCACCCCACTCACCACAGCATTCCAAGTCAAGCCTCACCACCTCTGGCTAACACTCACTCTCATAAGCTCTCACCACCACCGCCTACAACATCTGCCGTAACCAGCTCTCACACCAACACTCGCCCACAAATCCAGGTTACAGCCTCACCAACACTGCCCACAACACCTAGGTCACAGCTCTCACCACCTCCTCCACAACACTCCTAGTCGCTGATCCACCACCTGCCCTACAGAACACCCTAGTCACAGCTCACCACCACCTGCCACAACACTCTTAGCTCCACAGGTCCCACCAGCATCCGCCTCACAACACTCCTCCAGTTCTCACCCCACCACCAGCCCACAACACCCCAGACTCACGCCCACAACCACTCTTGCACCACCTCCCAACCAACAGTCTCACCACCACCTCGCCTGCTAACAACACTCCACAGCTCACCTCACACCTCGCCCACCACACCTGTAGTCGCAGCCTCACCACCACCACTCCGCCAACACTCCTAGTCACAGCTCTCCCACCACCACGCCTCACAACACCCCAGTCACAGTTCTCACCACCACTCGCCCACAGCATTCCAGTCACAGCTCACCAACAGCCTACGACACTCTCCACTACGGCTCTCACCACCACTGCCTACAACACTGCCCAGTAACACCTCACAAACACTCGCCCACAACACTCCCAGTCACAGCCTCACCACCACTCTGCCTACAACACAGCTCTCACCAGCACTGCCACAACACTCCCCACACCTCACCAGCACTGCCTACAACCTCCTAATCACAGCCTCACCACCACTGCCTACAACACCCCAGCTCACAGTCTCACCACCACCAATACACCTGACAAACTCTCACACAACAAATCCCAGTCACAGGTCTGGACCACCACTTGCCCACAGCACTCCTGATCACAGCTCTGACCACCACTCTCACAACACCCTATCACATCCTCACCACCATTCACCTACAACTCTCCAGTTCACATCTCCGACCACCACTTGCCTACAGCACCTTCCTGGTCCAGCCTCACCATCACCGCCCACAACACTTAGTCACAGCTCGCCACCTCGCCCACAACACTCCCCAGATCACAGCCTCACCACCACTGCCTCTACAGCACCCCAGCTCACAGCTCTCACCACCACCGCCACAACCTCCCAGTCACACACTCACCACTGCCTCACAGATCCCAGCTCTCACCACCACTGCCCACAAAACTCCCAGTCAGCTCTCACCACCACTGACTAAACTCCTAGTCATAGCTCTCACCACCACTCGCCTTCAACACTCCAGTACAGGTTTCACCACCACTCGCCTACGACAATCTCAGTCCTGCTCACCGCCACTCGCCTACTACACTCACAGTCACAGCTCTCACCACCACTCCAGCTTCCACCCAGTCCACATCTCTGATCACCACACGCCTGGCACTCCCAGTCACAGCTCTCACCACCACTCGCCTACAAAACACCAGTCACAGCTCTGCCACCACGCGTACAACACACCCTGTCACAGCCTCACCACCACTCGCCTACAGCTTCTGCCAGTCACGGCTCTCACCACCACTCGCCTACAACACTCTCAG
>NW_024739303.1:0-31164 GCF_018991925.1 Homarus americanus | reverse complement strand
AGTTCATATATCCGGCAAATGTTTTAGTTCATATATCCGGCAAATGTTTTAGTTCATATATCCGGCAAATGTTTCAGTTCATATATTCGGCAAATGTTTTAGTTCATATATCCGGCAAATGTTTCAGTTCATATATTCGGCAAATGTTTTAGTTCATATATCCGGCAAATGTTTTAGTTCATATATCCGGCAAATGTTTTAGTCCATATATCCGGCAAATGTTTTATTTCATATCGCCGGTAAATGTTTTAGTTCATATATCCGGCAAATGTTTTAGTTCATATCTCCGGCAAACGGTTTAGTTCATATCTCCGGCAAACGGTTTAGTTCATATCTCCGGCAAACGGTTTAGTTCATATATCCGGCAAATGTTTTAGTTCATATATCCGGCAAATGTTTTAGTTCATATATCCGGCAAATGTTTTAGTTCATATATCCGGCCAATGTTTTAGTTCATATATCCGGCAAATATTTTAGTTCATATATCCGGCAAATATTTTAGTTCATATATCCGGCAAATATTTTAGTTCATATATCCGGCAAATGTTTTAGTTCATATATCCGGCAGACGGTTTAGTTCATATATCCGGTAAACGTTTTAGTTCTGGTATACGTTACGTATTTTTTCATTTTTATTAATACCTTTACATGATGATGATGATGAATGGTGATAATGATGATGACCTTTAAATATGATAACGACTTAACTTTAACTGTAGTAATAACATATAAATACTGGTTTAAAAATAATATAATTAGTCAGCAGTAAATTTAACACCACTGACCCAAGCTTACATAAACACACCTGATTTACCAATTTGTTAAGTTCACAATAAATGGGTATTTTACACTCAAAAGTTTATAGCCAATTACGTTTTAATGAATGATTGCATTTTTGTGTGACAAAGGCGACCGTACGTCTGGCGAAGGAGTTTTATGACTGTGAGGAGAAGGCCAAACGCTGCTCATTACCAGTACTGGCAGTGTGTTTTATGGTAGACCCTGACTGTGCCTTGGGTGCACCGACGACACCAGCCGATCACACACACATTTACTTACTTACTCACTCCACCGACAGACTATTACTTCGTCGATAGATTCTCACATATATTCTTAACGTAATTAGTGAAGGTCGGCTGGTCTCCACACTCCCTCCCCTTCCCCGTGTCCACGGCGGCCACCACACACGTAGCCAAAGATCCATTTACAAGCTCCTTACACGTGTCTGTGCGCCCCGCCCACCATTCTCCGGACACACACACATTTCATCCTGTCCTCGGATGGGCGTGTGACTTGTGGCAGGTGTCGCCGCCCTTACCTTACGACCCAAGACAATGTTTCTTACCTACCACTGTGTCGTACATTACTGCTGTCTTCCCTGCTGGCGGGGCACGTAGGTCGACCATCACACATAATGTTTACTTACAAAATACACAATAGTTTCCACCATTCAGGATGATGCAATAACTAACCTCTTGAGGATTTTTAGCTTTAATTATCGTCCTTCGAATGTTATTGTTTAAACCAACGTCCTTAAAGATTTATAGCTTAAACCATCGTTAAAGGTTATAACAGCTGGGTTAAGTTCCCTGTCATCATCTTTTAGGATTTGGTTTGACATTAAAAATAACCATTATTCCCGTCTTTATATACAGCATTAACCCTAGGCCACATTATTCACCGTCTTGGCCACTAGTCTTGTTCATCATAGTTTAATACCGTCTCTTCACTATCCCGAGTTCAGACCAGTATCATCTGCATATCGAATATTTGATACTACGTTACCATTAACTTTTAGTCCTTCATCGTTTCTTATAACTTTTCTCATTATAAATTTTTGATCGGTGATTATGCAGTCCTGGAGATAGCACGCAGCCCTTTCTAACTCCTTCCGAGGGTTAGGTTAGTTTAGGTTAAGTTAGGTTTTATTAATTAAGTAGATGATGATGATGTTAGGTTGTGTTAGGGATCTCTTGAAGACTAGGAGTCCCCGCATATTTCGCTTGGTGATTAAGTACCTTAACTCTAAACGGGGGGTTAGGCTAGTTTAAGTTAGATTGAGTTAGGTTAGGTTACGTTACGTTAAGTTAAATTGGATTAAATTGGGTTAGATTAGGTTTTAATTAGGTTAGGTTTGGTTAGGTTGAAACAAGGGATGGCTCCTTAACTTTATGATATCCGGTTAATATTAGGATAAGTGTTATAAAGATAGGGCAGGTTAATGTTTGGTTTGGTTAGCTTTGCGTTATGTTAGGTTACATTAGTTTAATGTTAGGTTAACTTAATGGACTAGGTGGCGAAACTGCGAATCATCCCCCCCCCTCCCTCCCTCCCCACTCCACCTGCTGTTTGATAATTTTGATAAACGACCAAACAGGCAGACAGACAGAGATAAATACACGAATAAATATATAATGAAATGGACATACACTTAGACACATGAATATATCAAATAGACAGACAGACACAAGGCCCCCCAGGTTGGTATGTCATGGTCCTTCACTGTGTGGTGATAAATGGCTCGGGTCTTGTGTGTTCGTGGGTCTGCGGGTCTCTGAATTTTCTAAAAGTTATTATTACTTTTTCTTCGTCAGTAATGTATAGGAGTGATGCTCAAGGTTCCTTTATTAACGGTGGGTCTCTCTCTCTCTCTCTCTCTCTCTCTCTCTCTCTCTCTCTCTCTCATATGATAAAAAACTGATCGACTTGTACCTGTGGTTCTTGTTTGTGTTTTAATTGTTAATCTAATACAACTTTTTATCTTATTTCTAATTTCTACTGTTGTTCCAGCCACATGTTGTATTGTTAATAATAATAATAATAATAATAATAATACGGTAATAATAATAATAAAAATAATGATGATAATAATAATTGAGACGATTATTATTAAAATATGGAGGCAGGAGGAGTAAGAGGGAAGGAATGATGATAGTTGAGAAGATGACAATAGTAGTGATAATGCTGGTTGTGGTAGTGATGGTAATATTATACACGTAACAATAATGGTTGCCCTTCGTGTACGAGGATGGCCGGCTATAGAGCAACCTAGGCGTGAATTTGTTTTAGGTGTTAGAATCTGTCGCCAACACCACAACCACACCCTAAGTTAACGAGTTGTATGACCCAGTTTCAATGAATAGTCCGAGAAGACCAGACAACTCGGCAACTGCACTGGCTAACCATTATTCCAGAATAAGATCCGCAAATCGATTAACATCCAGGTTCCCATTTACTGGTAAATAGAAAGTCAAATGACGTAAAAAAAAATGCTCATAGTTTCACTCTGTCCGGGAATCGAACACGGGTCCACTCGCTTGCAAGACGAGCATACTGACTATTACACCACAGGTTGCCAAAATCACGTTTAGTAAAAATAATTTTTTTTTTTTCGTGCTGGTCAAGCCCCGACCAGAGGATAGCTAGACCCCCGGACAACTCTTTCGGAGCTTGACCAGCACGTGGTATTGGTATTGTTATCTCGACTTGATTATATGTTACAAATTCACTTGTGAGTTTTTCAATGTTTTGTTTTGTATAATATTTACTTATTCTAAGCTAAATGTTAACAAATAAATGACTTAAATAATACGAAAACAAACAAATAAAAGCGGAACTCCACCTAATATATACTGTATGTTACACTAAATAGGGATAATTGGCCATTAGTGATAACTTCTATGTATTTATCTTTTCTGGAAGCTTTTGACTGGCCATAAACGATCCTGTAGATTATAAATATACATATAAATGAATACCTTCATGCATAATGTAACCTGACCAGACCTAACGTAACTTAACCTAATCTAGCCTAACCTAACCTAACGTAACCTAACGTAACCTAACGAAATCTTCTTCTTCTCCTCACATGCATTATTTCATTTTCAACCCAATTAAAATTCGAATGCCTTAACTTTACACACCGTGGTCCTGGGTTGTGGGTGGAGAGGGGGGATGGGGGGATTGTTGGGGGAGGGCGGGGTGAGATTTCTATGTTTGTCTTTGATACCCCCAAAATGTTCTACACTACTGAGGGTACACACAAACACTTATTATCTTGAAATAGGTTCTTATTCTCGTAAGGGAGATATACAGAGGAACAAAGAAACTGGCTTCCACACCATAAGGACTAGTGATCTCAACTACCTGTATCACTCCGCGCTGGCATGTACAGATACCAGCATTCACAAGCTGAATACATAATATGTAAATATGATAATTCACATCCATAACATGGTGCATAATAAATGGAAATATTTCATAGGATTAATACATGTTCTGTAATACTTTACTATACATAATTAATAGAGTAATATAAGAATACACAGCTTAAGGTACTACTTCGTGTCTATATTATACACCTCCCTCCCCCCTATACGCTCATAGTTTCATCTTGAGCGGACCTTTTGTTTCTGAGCCGCTCGGACCTGCGGAGTACCGGGGCAGAAACACAAGGTGGGGACGGATTTACTGTAAAGACATCACATTAGGGGACTCTACTGGGGAAGGGTCAACACTTGGCAGCTCCACAGGTCGGAGGAAACGACGGTTCCTCAACCATTCTCTACCACTCGGAAGAGGCACTTGGTAGTCCCTGGACCGGCCAATTCCCATGACAACCCCAACCTTGTCCCAGCGGTGAGATACCTGATCTTGAATCCTGACCTGCTGGCCGATACTCAACCTGGGAAGGGGGCGGGCATGACAGTCATACCGAGCAGCGACATCTGCGGCTCGTTCTGCTGCACGGCGGTCATATTCTTCAGTCTTGGCTTGCCATTCTTGAGAAAATGACTTCGGGTGGGCAGGAACACAAGACCTGAGATGATATCCACATAGAACCTGGGCTGTGGAGCGTCCGGTGAAGTTCGGAGTGTTGCGTAACTCTAACAAACCTCGATCGAAGTCCTCGCAGTCGATATTTCCTGAGGGTGACACCTTAAGGATCAGGTGTTTAACAGTCTTGACTGCGGCTTCAGCGTGTCCATTCGCCTGGGGGTAGTGGGGCGAGGTCACGACATGACTGACTCCCCAACGGTCCATGAAGTCCTGGAACTCGTGGCTGGTGAACTGGGGTCCACCATCAGTCCTGAGGCGGAGGGGAACACCAACTTCTCCGAAGTAATGTCTGAAATTCCGGATGGTAGCAGTAGCCGTTGTATAACTACCACAGGGGACGACAACAGGCCATCCAGACAATCGGTCGGCAATGACGAGGAAGGACTTCCCTGCCACTGCAAAGAAGTCGGCCGACACAGACTCGAAGGGTCTTGAAGGGTTATCGTCGCACATTAAAGGTTCCTGTTGCTGGCTGGGTTGCAGAATCTGGCACGGCTCACATGCACGGACGGTACTTGCAATGTCCGAATCGATTCCGGGCCAAAATACAGTCTGCTTAGCCCGTCGCTTGGTGGCCTCCATTCCTCGATGGCAGTCGTGAAGGCGGGTCAAGGTACGGCGGCGTAGGGCAGCAGGAATGACTACTCGTGGACCATACAAGACGAGGTCTCCGTCACAATAGAGGTCCTCTCGTATCTTCCAGTACGGGAGTAGCGATTCATGAAGGTCGTATCGGTTAGATGGAAATCCCTGGGACACACAGTCGACGAGCCGGATATAGGAAGGTTCGCCCTGGGCTGCGGTGCAGAGATCTTCAAGGGTCTTGTCTGCATCCGGTGCTGTAGACTCTTCTGATGTGAAGACGGCCTTCAATGAGACTACTGACTTGAGGGATGCGGCAGCTGTAGAACACAACATCTCGTCCTCTGGGGTGGGGCGACTGACAGGGGCGCGGGACAGGTCATCCGGGATGCACATTAGCTTACCGGCACGCCACACAGCCGTGAAGAGATAAGGCGAGAGCTTCTCTTTCAAACGTTGAAGGCGAGGATTCTCTACTGCAACCAAAGAGTAGTGATTGATAATAGGTACAAGAGGGCGATGATCCGTGAAGAGGGTGAAGTGCTGAAGTCCTATCAGGTAGAAGCGGCACTTCACCATCGCCCAGACAACAGCCAACATCTCCAGCTCAATCGTGGCATATCGGGTCTCAGCGTCCGTCAGGAACCGGGATCCAAACTGAATTAAGCGGAGTTGTCCACCGCCATGGTCCTGCAGAAGGGCGTAATCAACGCCGTAGAGTCTGGAGGTGTCAGTCTGGAGGACGGTGGGTACGGCTGGGTCGTAACAGGCGAGGACAGGTGGACTTAAGAGGGCTTGCTTGTCTCGCTGGAAGGCCTCTTCATGATCTGGGGTCCACAGGAATGTCCTCCTGGGGCTCAGCAGGGGGCGTAATGGCTGGGCTGCGGCGGAGATGTCAGGTGAAAATTCAGCCAGCTGATTGACCAGACCCAAAAAAGAACGGAGGTCTGTCAGGTTGGCAGGGGTTGGAAAATCCCTGATTCCACTTAATTTCTCCGGGTGTGCTGAGAGAGTGTACCCACAGAAGTTCACTGATGGTGCGGCGACTACAAACTTGTCAGCGTTGAGGGTAAGCCCTTACTTTCGACATCTGGTGAGAACTTCATATATTCGGGAGAGGTGGGCACAGTAGTCTTCGTCATGGAGTAAAATATCATCAACCACCTTGACACAATTCGTGACTCCTTGAAGGGCCGCGTCACCACGTTGACAGAATGCATCGCCCGTAGCGGCAAATCCCATGGGGCCTCTGCAATACTGATATCTTCCATATGGTGTGATGAATGTAGTCAAATGCTGGTCTTCTTCGGCCAACTCGATCTGCCAATAACCACATAAGGCGTCCATCGTTGTAAAAAAACTTCGCCTTCGGGTCCACATTTCGAACAGCTGCGAAGGGTGTGGGTGAAGGGTGGGCTGGACGGGAAACTTGCTGGTTACGTTTTGACACATCGGTGGTGATCCGTACTCCACCACGAGATTTGGCGACGGGGACGAGAGGGTGGCACCAAGGTGAAGGTTCGTCTCCGGCCGGCTTGATGATTTCCTGAGCAACCATGGAGTCAAGCTCTTGTCTAACTAGCTCCTTGTAGGCGTGAGGAATCAAACGAGGGGTGTGGATTGCAAAAGGTGTGGCACCATCCTTAAGATGAATCTTCATAGGTGGACCCACCATCGGCTTGAGTGGTGTAGATCCCAAAGATTTCTTCGTAACCAACACGTCAGCAAACTCCTTGAGAAGATAAGCTCTTGCATCAGAAGGGGACGTGTTTGTAGAGATAGGGTGTTCCTTCAACCTGTTGACATGGGTGACCTTTAAAATAGGTTTGGGGAATTCCTTGGAAATAATGGCCAACTCTTGACAAGGGCCATATGATAAAAGCGGAGTCGGGATCCCATCATGAACATCAATCCGGGCTGAGCAAGACTGCTTACCAAAGGTAAGAGTAGCTGTCTGACCGCCGCCAATTATTTGTTGTCGTTATGGGGTCTAAAAAAACAGCGGCCAGATCAGAACTGTTGTCTAATTGCGGTAATAATTCAATCTTCATCTCTACATAATTGGTTTGATAACAAGAATAATGATTAAGGCAGTGTCAAGGTAACTGGTTCAGGGTGTGTGTGTGTGTGTGTGTGTGTGTGTGTGTATTACATAGTGTGCAGCTTATTAGTCACACACACACACACACACACACAGGACCTCTTTACACTATAACCACCACCACACCACAACCATACCAAAACCACCACCACTCCACCACACCACAACCATACCAAAACCACCCCCACACCACCACTCCACCACAACCATACCAAAACCACCCCCACACCACCACTCCACCACACCACAACCATACCAAAACCACCCCCACACCACCACTCCACCACACCACAACCATACCAAAACCATCCCCACACCACCACTCCACCACACCATAACCACTACTATACCACAACCACCACGCAACAAATGCCACCACATAAATACTACCACTACACCACAACCACCACTACACGACAACCACCACCACACCACAACCACCACCACACCACAACCACTACACAACAAATACCACCACATAAATACTACCACTACACGACAACCACCACCACACCACACCACAACCACCACACAACAAATACCACCACATAAATACTACCACTACACTACAACCACCACACAACCACCACCACACCACTACCACCTCACAACCACCACCACACCATAACCACCACCACACCACAACCACCACGCAACAAATACCACCACATAAATACTACCACTACACCACAACCACCACTACACCACAACCACCACTACACGACAACCACTACCACACCACAACCACCACCACACCACAACTACCACCGCACCACAACTACCACCGCACCACACACTAGATAATGAGGCAACTTTTTGCCCGAGTCGATAGTCTGTGATGTGTACGACTTTTAATTGTTGACATTTTAAGTGTTTATGTTGTATCACTCACACCACATACTGCCAGTGAGACGCTCTCGTGTTTAATAAATGGTTGCCCCTCGTGTAACGAGGATGGCCGGCCCAAGGGTCACCTAGGCCTGAATTTGTTTAAGGAGCGTGTCAAGGAATAGTGCGAGAAGACCTGCCAATTCGCCAACTGCACTGGCGAGCCATTACCCCGGAATACGATTAGTAAATCTATTAACAATCAGGTTCCCAATTACTACTGGGTAGACAGAGACAAATGCTTAGAGAACCTTGCCCATAGTTTAACCATGCCGGGGGATCGAACCCAGGTCCGCTCGCTTGCGAGGCGAGCTTGCTTGACCATTACACCACAGATACGAACACGTACGGCTCACCTGAAGATTAGTCCCTGCAGTTTATTTTACCCTAAGATTAACCTCTAACACTTTTTGGGGGAGATTAAGTTGGGTTGGGTTAGTTTAGACTAGATTAGGTTAGGTTAGATTATAATTAGGGTGGTTAATCTTAAGGTGAAATAGCTGGACTAATCTTCGTTGATCCCATACAGTCAAGTTAACAAAATGCAAGCTGTATGGGATTAGATTTAACTATTAATCTATGTACTGTTACCAAACATAACATAATGTAACGTAACGTTACGTAATGTAACGTAACGTAACGTAATTTATAATAGAATAATATAAACAATTTAAAACTTAAAACTCATGAAAAAATACAGCAAACGAAAAAGAAAAATGATTTATCGATGTATTATTATTATTATTATTATTATTATTATTATTATTATTATTATTATTATTATTATTATTATTATTATTATTATTATTATTATTATTATTATTATTATTATTATTATTATTATTATCAAGCCCTAGTACATCGAATATTGTTAAGCCACCAAAGAATTACTAAAAATTTCGTTTTTTCCTACACCACTCAGTTTGAGTGTTCAGCCCCGCCCACTGACTACCGACCAGCCGCCATCATATTAATAACTTTCATTTTGTTTTAATTTAGTATTATTTTATAATAGATAAAAGCGTAAATCGGTTGTGATATCTGCTATTATAAATTAATTAACGAATTTATATATTGTTACGTAGTACTATCTTATATATCGGTTCGGTAATATTAGAAAAGTGGGATCTTTTTTAAGCGGAGTTTAAATGGCTGCCGGTGGACGTGTTGTTGTCAACTAGGGAAAGGATTTAAAGTGTAAGTTAACATGAACAACAGTGCCTTAGCGTGTGACTAAAAAGGATTAAAGTTTTTATGAGAATGCCAAGAAGAGACGACAGTGCTCTGATATACAGTAGAGTTTAGACTAAAAATGGTTGAAAACTTAGCAAAAGGATGGTCGTCAGGGCTCTGATTCGGTTGTTTGGGTAGAGCGAAGTAATCATTCGTCCTTTTAATTAGAAATGAACAGTACAAAATAAATGGAATGTTTTCTATCAGCGGTTCAGAAACAGTTGCATTCCAAATAACAAGATGTATATAAAAAACTGCCGACAAAGCGGTGGTCTTTAAGGGAAGATAATGCACCAAGTCTGTAAGAGAAAGTTCACCTGACCATGACATCAGCCCGCAGTGTCTACCTCCTAACGCCCCTGGTATGTTATAGTCAATGAATCAAGGGATCATTGCACATTTGAAGAAGCTTAACACGCCAAAGCCTCTTAATGGCATGTTAAATGCTGGTGAAGGTGGTGATCTCGACGCTGCACGAGGCTCCTGGATAAATTACAATATTTATCACACCATCACTGAACCCCGAGTCCTAGCCAGACGTTACACAAGCTACAGGTAATAGTGTTGTGGTGCAAACTATGGCCTTCAGTGGTAAATGAGTTAGAGGTTCACTGATTCAACTGTAGAAATCAAGTATCCTTGAAATAGTAAAATTGTTCCAGGGTTTGATGTCATGGACACCCAGGACCTAGATAATAAGCCATGTGAAGTGTAAGAATCACATACAGCAGAGTTAGTTCACCCAGTTGTGGATGTGTTTTCCTAACTTTGCTGTTGGGGAAGTAAAGGTGGTCGAGTGTAGTATTGGTCACATTACCTTGTATACCTACAAAAAGCTTAACTCTCACCATGTTGTATCCATACTGACCTTAACAACTCGCCAGGCTTATGTGATCCACATTCACAAGAGAAGTAATTTTTCCCTGCCTTCGAACTGACTGACGAGGACACTAACCTGGCAAGGGGATTATAGGCACAAACCCACTTTAAGAGAAGTAAAAAACATGAATGACAAGTCTCTCGAGTCACTGAGGACCTGACCACCCACCACCAGCACCTGTACCACTTAGTCATACCGTAAGTGCAAACAGTCATTAGTGCATATTTTTGGCAACGATGTGTTTTTGGGCGCGGCCTTAATGACAACAGACAAAACGAACCAATTAAACCAAACCTAAAGATCTTGAGATATTTTAAAGTTGAATTTGGTTGGGTGGTTTTGCTTATCGTCATTATCAGTTTAGTCATGATTAGACCAGAACCTACAATGGATAAATTCAAACAGTGATGGATAAATTCAAACAGCAAGCATTTTTTAGCAGAATTTCATATTCCAGGATATAACCTATTTAAATTTGACAGAGTAGGAAGGAGAGGTGGCGGTGTAGCAGTGTATATCAGGGTATCATTAAAAAGCTGCAATAAATCAAACATTAAAACAAATAGCGACAATGAAAGTATTTGGGTAGAGATTGGTGAGGGCAGTGAATCCGTAGTCATTGGTGTTATATATAGACCACCTAATTTGAGTAGGAACGATGGTAAATTGCTATGGGAGGAAATAAAGAAGGCATCTGATAGAAACAATGTATGTATTCTAGGCGATTTCAACTTTTCAGGCATAGATTGGAAAAATCAACTTAGCGATAATGAATCTGAAGATTTTCTAGAAGTAGTACAAGATAGTTTTTTATATCAATTCATAAACTCGCCCACTAGAGGAAATAATATCCTCTATTTAGTTCTCAGTAATAATGAAAATCTAGTAAAAGATGTTGAGATTGGAGACGAACTAGGGAACAGTGATCATAAAGCCATATATTTTAACATAATATGGGATGGCAGGAAGAAGGAAAATTCGGCCTTGATCCCGGATTTTAGGAAGGCTAATTACGGTAGCTTAAGGAGAGACCTAAGGGATGACCCTATGGTCAAAAGATTAATCCCCCCCACACCTCGGAAACTGTCAACTTAGGACGGGAGAACCCTGAATTTAATTTAGCAGCTACTTATGAACAATTTATTGCGACAATCCATAATGCTCAAAATAAACACATCCCTAAAAAGAAAATTCAGATCGATACGGAACCAACCAAAATGGATGAATAATAGACTCTTAGATCTTCTAGGGAAAAAGAAAGGAGTATATAGAAAAGTTAAGAAAGGCGAAAATCACTTACTTGGTTACTATCAGAACCTAACAAGACAGGTAAAAACAGAAATTAGGAAAGCAAAGAGAAATTATGAAATCAAAGTAGCAAACGAATCGAAAAATAACCCCAAAGCTTTTTATCAACTGTATAAATCAAAGGTTAGAGATACAATAGGTCCCCTTAAAACTACGACAGGAGAAATGACTGGTGATGAGTTAGAAATGTGTAGTACGTTAAATAGTCATTTTCGCTCCGTATTCACAAATGAAAACCTAGCACAGTTTCCAGAAGTTCATAAGGTATATAACGACAGTATAGAAATATGTTGATGAATATCAATATTACTAGTAACGATGTGCTTAAAGTAATTAACAAACTGAAGCCTCATAAATCGCCTGGTCCAGACGAGGTATATGCTAGAATATTAAAAGAATGTAGAGATGAGTTGAGTAATCCATTAGCAGTTTTATTTAATAAGTCATTAGAATCGGGCCTAGTGCCAGAAGCTTGGAAACTTGCAAATGTAGTTCCGATTTTCAAAAAAGGTGATAAATCAATTGCATCAAATTACCGTCCCATTAGTCTCACGTCAATCATAGGCAAGTTGCTAGAGTCAATTATTGCTACAAAAATCAGAAGCCACCTTGAAACATTCAACTCAATTCATTCTTCTCAGCACGGGTTCACCCAGGGACGTTCTTGTCTCACAAATTTGCTTAGCTTTTTCTCAGAAGTATATGAAGCGGTAGATAATGATAAGTCATATGATATAATTTATTTAGATTTCAGTAAAGCATTCGATAGAGTCCCCTCATGAGATTGATAAGGAAGGAAAGCACATGGAACAAATTGGATCGAGTATTAAAATGGATTAGGTCTTGGTTAACTGGTAAAACAAAGTCAGCATAAATGGATAAAAAAGTCAGACTGGGGAATTGCAGTCCATGGAGTTCCCAGGGATCTGTAGGCCCTCTGCTGTTTGTTATATTCATTAATGATCTTGATTTAGGCATAATAGTAAGTTAGTAAATTTGAATGATGCAAAATGGGAAGTGATAAATTCGAATTGATGACTGAACACCTTCAAAGAAATCTGATACCTTACATGAGTGGTCAGTAGACTGGCCAAATGAATTTTAATATGATAAATGCAAGGTACTACAGATGAGAGGAAAGATACAAACGTTAAGTATAAACTAGGTAACACGGAAATAGAAACTCAGTTTGTGAAAAAGATCTAGGTGTATTTGTTAGCAACGACTTGAAACCTAGAAAACAATGTATTAGCGTTCGCAACAAGGCAAACAGGATTCTTGGGTTCATATCTAGATCTGTGAGTAACAGAACTGCTGACGTTATCTTGAAACTTTACCTAGCATTAGTGAGGCCACACATGGATTATGCGGTTCAGTTCTGGTGTCCTTATTATAGAATGGACATAGATTCTCTGGAGAGAGTACAAAGAAGAATGACAAAAATGATCCATAATATTAGAAACCTTCCATATGAGGAAAGACTGAAAAGCTTAGGCTTGCATTCATTAGAGAGGCGTAGAGTTAGGGGAGATATGATAGAGGTGTACAAGTGGGTAAGTGGGATTAACAAGGGTAAAATTGAAGATGTTCTGAAGCTCAGTAATAACGAAATAACTAGAACAAATGGCTTTAAATTAGATAAATTCCGATTCAGAAAGGATATAGGCAAGCACTGGTTTGGTAATAGAGTTTTGGATATGTGGAATAGGCTACCGAGTGCTATAGTAGGATCGGGGACGCTAGGGAGCTTCAAGACGAAGTTGGATAGGCACATGGAAGTGCTGGGATGGGTGTGAAAGGGATCTGCCCTGTATGGGCCAGTCGGCCTCCTGCAGTGTCCCACTTTCTTATGTTCTATGTTCTACATTGTTGTCAGAAATTTGTCATGAATAATTAATTTTAATAATTGTTAAGATCATTATCGCAGTCTTTAGCACACTGGGGGCCATAGCCCCCCAGCAAAATTTAGGGGGCCATAAGCTGAGGCTATGTACACATAAAAATCCCAAGCCGCACCACACTAGAACAGCCAGTCAGCAGCTGAGCCAGCCAGAGATATGGATTGGGAGAGGGGGGCCATGGATAAGGATCATATATGAAAAGTGGGTAATGATCAGAAAAAGTTTGGGAACACCATGGCACCTGCAGTATCATACACTTACATTAAAACAAACTAAACCAACCAACTAAACCTACCTAATCTAACATTACCTAATATAACCGAACCTAACCTAACTTTACTTGGTAAAGATTCGAAAAAGGTCACTTTATCGCATTTTCGTCGGAAATTTATATTCTTCGATTTTTTTATACTTTGAGATTTCACTTGAAAATTTTATTTTTATCGCACAGAGTGGGCAGGGCTTTGAGGTAAAGGGAAATCGTGAGGTAAAACACGCAAAACGCTGACGAAATTAAACCTAACTGTTACGTTTTAAATGCAGGAAAGTGGCTTTCTTACCGTAGAACTCGGATACCTTCACACTGGTTACTCACCCAAGAGATTATGGTGTATCACTACGTAGAATTTTGCTCTGCTTCCGGCATTCAATGCGTTATGTACTTGATAAATGATGGTTTAATGAATTCCACTAACTTCCAACATCCATCTAAGTTATTGGTTATACTTTGTCATAACCAATCAGTCATTACCCTTGGTAATAATAATAATAGAGGGATCACAGATACGGGCAGATGATTGCACTTACGTTTATTTGGCACAATTCCATACACTAGACTTATAATTTGCATGGATAGGTCAGTCACTCACATTCACGCCACAGTACCGTAAGTTATAAGGGAGAGTTTGTCAACCTGGTAAATTAATCGTTTAGATCTATTAGGCCGGCCTGGAGTGCTCTTGTAGCAAACAGGCCCTCACCATTGATCACTTCCTTTACAGGACGTGTTAACTTGTCGCTGGACTTAACAAAAAAAATCTCGGGGATTTGCACACACAGACCCGTAGCACTGGTAGGACTGTATGGCCCCTGATCTTAAGTCCGCGGAGCAGGAGGTCTTCTCTAACCCAAGGTCTAAAGCCCACTGGCTAAATTTGCTTTTTTTTGAGGCGTGAAGCGATGAACAGTACACCACTGTCTCACTGGCCTGCCCCCCCCCCCCTACATGTCCCAGTTATGGCTGGCCGGGTGCCTTATCTCTACCGTAAACAAACATTTGGGATGGGTTGTGCGGGAGGCCCAACGCAACCCATGACAATCGCCCCTACTAAGAAAAATTTTTCTCTTGGAGAATAAATTTTCACCACCTGTATACAATCAAGAGAATGCATAGCCCAGACACACAATTCGACATTCACACTGTGGTGTGTGTGTAACACTAACACTGCAACGGAATGTAGTCGCCAATCGCCACTGAGGGAAAACCTCAACATTTACTTTATTTTTTTTTCTGGCTGGAGTAAAACTCCGCGGCGAGGGTGACAATTCCCGAGCAATAGTTCTTGCTAAGCGTAAGCACGCTATATTTACATTAGAGCAACGTGTTGTGTGGTGTAGGGTATGTAGACATTGTTTAGGTGGCACAGGTGTTGTGTTATGTTCTCAAGTGTAGAAGGGTGTGAGAAAATTATACATAACATATGACGAACCGCCAGACGCTTGGAGGCTCGAGTCGACTGGAGTCTAGACCAACTCCACACTCATTTGGGAAGGTGACCTCTCAATCAGTTGCTCTGGTTCCGCCACAAGTCGAGATAGGAGGTCAGCCCCCACATTCAGGCTGCCCTTGATGTACCGGAGGACGAAGTTGAACTGCTGGAGATACAGTGCCCACCGCATCAGACGAGCATTTGCATTCTTAGATGGTCGGAGGCTGGTGAGCGGCATGTGGTCTGTCTCCAACACAAACTCACCTCCGTAGAGATAGTAGTAGTACTTCTTGATGCCTTCCACCACTGCCAGAAGTTCCTTCTCGACCGTGCTGTAATTCCTCTCTGCAGGTTTCAACTTGCGACTGTGATACGCAACTGGAAAAACCTCGCAGTCTGCCTCTTGTAGTAGCACTGCGCCAACCCCATCCTGTGAAGCATCGGTCCGGAGGATGAAAGGCTCTTCCTTCCTCACCAGTTGAAGGATGGGTTGCTTGCATAGCAGGTTCTTGAGGGCACTGAAAGAATCCTCTTGTTCAGGTCCCCATTGCACCTTGTTAGATGCATGTTTCTTGAGCAGGTCGGATAAAGGGAGAGCCACCACGGCAAAGTTTGGGATGAAGTTCCGGTAGTACCCTACGAGGCCCAGAAATGACCTCACTTGTTTTTTTGTAGTGGGCCGTGGTGCATCTTGGACCTTTTTGATCTTCTCATTCTGACAGGTGCAGCGTCCTCCGCCGACAGTGTGCCCGAGGAACTGTACTGCAGCCTGACCGATCTCGCACTTGCTTGGTTTCACGGTCATGTTTTTGTGTTGGAACCTCCGGAACACCTCCTCTAAGAGTTCCAGGTGTTCCTCAAATGTTGCTGAATGGATTAACACATCATCCACAAATGCCTCAACTCCCTTGATGCCGTTTAGGACTTGCCTCATGACACGGTTGAAGATGGCAGGGGAGTTTGTGAGACCAAAGGGAAGGACTCTGTACTGATAGAGACCCCCTGGCGTACCAAAGGCTGTGATCTGCCGACTCTTCGGGTCCAGTGGGATTTGGAAGAACCCCTTGGTCAGATCAAGTTTGGTAAATAACTTGGAACCAGCTATTCTTGAAAAAATAGTTTTCTGATCACACACAGGTTCAGCATCCACCTGGGTAATGGCATTTACTCTCCTATAATCCCCACAGATCCTGACACCCCCATCCTTTTTTCGGACGACTACCATAGGACTACAGTATGGAGACGATGATTTCTCGATGATTCCCACTGCTTCCATTTCCTCAATTTCTTGTTTGACAGTGTCCAGTAGTCGCATAGGTATTAGGGTGTGTCAATTTAGGGGGTGAACTGGCTAAATTGAAAATCGAGTAATTTGGTAGCAATTTATTGTAGTCTTTAAGCATGCAAAACAATATTCTGGCATAAATTTTTTTTTATAATAAGTCCTACCTACATCAAATGGATTTTTAAATGTACATATTTGTGAATTTATAACATAACCAGCGTTTGCACACATGTTACTGTTTCAAGTTTCAAATTATTATATTTTATTATCCGTAGTCTATTTGAAAGTAACCAATGCCTTCATACTCTCTTTGCTTTGGTTTCTTGTCATCAGTAGTCTGCTTGCTATTTGTGCTTTGATGTAACCTTCTCGCCTCTCGTGGCTGTAAACATGGCCTGCTGCTTCTGTGACCATTTTCACACATCTCTCCACACTTTGAGTGTGGGAAGGCCACTTCGGCACCTGCATTGGAGTCTCTTTAAGGTTTCTCAATTCTTGGCTAGTTAGACTTGTTGTCAATGGTGGCTCTAAGACTTCCAAACTCAAGTCAACCAATTCTGACAATTTGGTGGCATTGACGTTTATTGGGGGAACTTTTCTTGAATGAAACGAACAGTCTCCCAACTGGTCGTCATCTATTAGCGTTCCTCTAATCTTTAGAATGACTTCTACAGCCTCGGTTCGGAGATTGGTACATTGACTGCAAAGCATTGCTTGCAAAACTGCTTCTGATCGAGCATACCAAGCGGACCTTCTTGCCACAGGTAACACGATGTCCCTCACTACCTTCCTCTGTGTTCTTACTAGCTGCAATTGAAACAAAAGGTGATTGGGCCCATCCACCCACATAGGATTAAGTTTCACACTAAACCACTGGGGAAGATAAACTCCAATAATAAATTCAACAATTAACCTCAAATTCTTCAGCACTTTGCCCTTCAATTCGTGTTTGGAAATCCAAATCCTGCAGAAACGAAGAGCTGTAGTTAACCAACGGCTGTGACTGACAGGTCCAATCTCCAAGAGAGCCAATGACTGAGGCACTTCTCCTGATCTTATTGCTTGGGCAATACGATAAGCATAGGATTGATCTGTGCTGAGATCTTTGATGACTCCTTCAGACAACGCCGGAAGGGGAGGGCCAACTTCGACCTTTGGAAAGGTTGTATTTATTTCTAGTTGTGTTGCTTCATCCAGCATGATGCCAAGGGGACCTGACCACTTGTTGTTGCTCTTTGTAGGACCATCAAGTTCCTGGATGAGATGACGAAGAGGTAGCTCGCCTGTATGTAAATCACATACAATCCAAACAAGTCTTCTTCCTAGTTTTTTCTCTAAATGCGTCATTACACCCCCCTGCCATCCGGTGTTCACTGCAGTTGAATCTCCACCAACAGCCTGCAGTGAACTGCCAAGTCCTCTCTCCTGAACCCAACATAAAATATGATCAGCAATGACCTCTGCATGTTTCTTCCCTTCTACTTCAGTTTCGGGAGCAAAGTGAAACAAAAACCGACCACCAGGCTCAGAACAGACAGAGTAGTGTTCTTCTTTGATGAGACCTGGAAACTTTCTGTTCACTCCCTCTACTTCTAGCAAAACTTTTGTGTCATCTATTCTTCCATCAAACAAAAGACAGGAGAGCCCTCCCTCGCTTAAATCTTTTTCATGCTGATCAGATATTTCCTTCATTATTTTTTCTTGTGCTCTTCTAATTTTATTATGATCTATCACCAAAGATACATCCTCTCGGCTGATGAGGCCTGCATCTATCCAAGCGGCAGTTGCAATTTCTGCAGCCTCACGAAGTCCAGCATGGTGGCGAATACTAGCTAAAGCAATGTTTGAAATATTTCTTGTGTTGTATTTCATTTTCTTTGGTAAAGGTTCAGATGGCTCTTTGGAACTATCATCTGATGTTGCTTCCTGTTCATCAGAAGAACTATCAAAGAAGTGATAAACATCTTGACACAGCTCTTCCTCTCTTTGGATGGCTTCTTCACTCTTCATTTTCTTCTTTTGTTCCCTCTCTCGGATTTGTTCTCTCTTCTTGGCATTAGCAATCTGCTTCTTTGTTTCTGAATAATCTATTGAACCCATTTGCATACTTCCTTGGCCTTCTGCCTTTGTCCTCTGTGCCTTTATAAATTCAAGCTCTAAAACAGGGATCTTCTTTTCACGAGGACAACCACAATCAATGTGGGAATTATTTTCTCTCTTACCTGAGTGAGAACAGTTGGATTCAGAACATAATTGTATGGAGCACTTGCAGGTCAAAATGTCAAACAGAGTATCAAGTGTGTGCAGAAATTCATTTTTCCTGGCCAAGTTTCCTTTACCAAGTGATGTTTCAACTGCTTTGTGCCATAATTTCGTTAGTTTTAGCTCAATAGTTCGACACTGATTAATCACAGGTGGTTTGAATAGTGCATTAGCTTTTGTCCATTGATGCAGAAGAGGGACTATCATGTCATTTATGAGTTCTTTATCTGTATAGTTCCTTCTGTCCTTTGCATTTTTTTCTCGAAGGAGTAACCCTAATCTTAGCATGTCTCTCACTGTTGGAAGTTCTGATACAGGAAGCTCCTTCCCTTTACCAACTAGCAGGCTCAAGTGGGTTGACAACTGACTTCTTGTCTTCAATTTTGACATCTTCACACTATCTGACAAATAGAAAAATATTTCAATGTTTCATAATTCAATTGTTGTTTCAAAAAATATCAATTTGTTTATCAAAAATGCTGTAACAGAAATAACATAATAATTTCTTAGAACATAATGTTTTATACAATGATATAAGTAACTGCGACAATCAATATGCCCTACTTACAATAATTAAAATGTAGAATTCGTCTGGTAGAGTAGGTGCAAGTGCAATGAGAGCAAACCACCGTCTATGATATCTAGAAGGAGAGTGAGCCGGGCGCCTTATCCTCACGCTTGGTACAAGTCAAAACAAGAATTAAACTGTCCCACACGGAGAGCCTGTTCATGTTCATGTTCTGACATGCATATTGTACACAAGCTATAGAACCATAAAATACTCCATAATCCATATGCTTACATGAGATTAGTTAATATCAAGTGAATAATTCTAATCAAGTCTCATTAATTTGTTGAAATACTGATATTTGAAACTTTAAGGTATAATTGATGTAGGTGAGGGTTATTTCAATTCATTTTTAACATGTTGACAAAATTGACACACCCTAATAGGTATAGGATAGGGCTTTACCCGAACAGGTGTAGGGCTGGTCAGTTCAATAGTGTGACAGTCGACCCGGGCAACTCCTGGCTTATCAGAGGAGATGTCCTTGTGGCGATGCAACAGAGAGCCAATGGCATCTCGTTCCTCTGCTGATAGATTTCCGTTCACCTCAACGTCCGTGAAAGTCTCACTCTGGCGGGAGCGTGCAGTGACAGGCCCATCATCCTCATCACTGTCAGAGATCACTGTGGCAGCACAAGTTACCCCTGAATCACACTGGGAAGGCTCGTCCCTGTCTTCCTCAGTGGAGACTGTACCCCCGATCGGTGACTGGAAGTATTTCTTCAGCATGTTGATGTGGAACTTCTTTCGTCGAGATCCCACCTGGACGATGTAAGTCAGATCCGAGACACGCTCTGCAATGTCGAATGGACCTTTCCACTGAGCCAGTAACTTATTGCGCATCATAGGCAACAGAACCAGGCACTGATCACCTTGCTTGAAACAACGAAGCTTGGCCTTCTTGTCATAGTAAGTCTTCTGGACCTCTTGAGCCTTTATCAGCTCTTGCTTTGCCAGTTGACAGGTTTCTTGGAGACGACCAGCTAAGTCAATGACATATGTATAAGTGGTCTTGACTTCCGGATCTGATTCCTCATCATCCCACAGTTCCCGAAGAACCTGTAGTGGTCCCCGGACGGACCTGCCGTACATAAGCTCGAAGGGAGACACCTTGAGTGAGCTCTGTGGCGCCTCCCGGTACGCGAACAGAAGTGGGGCAATGTAGCGCGGCCACTCCTTAGGTTGTTCGGCTGCCATCCTCCTGAGCATTTTCTTCAGCGTCCCATTAAACCTCTCACAGAGTCCGTTGCACATCGGGTGATAGGGTGTTGTCTTTAGCCCCTTTACCGACAGCAACCGCAACAACTCCATCATGGCAGAAGTAAACTGGGTCCCCCTGTCACTGAGGACTTGTTTGGGAATACCAACCCGACAGAAGATTTCCAACATGGCTTCTGCAACAGTCGTGGCCTCAATGTTCCTCAAGGGCACAGCCTCGGGCCACCTCGTGCTAAAGTCCACCAAGGTGAGAATATACTTTGCCCCATCGCTCGCCCTTGGGTTTATCGGCCCTACAATGTCCACCGCCACCCTCTCAAAGGGTTCAGAGATCAGTGGGAGGGGCCGTAGTGGTGCAGGCGGAACTCGCCCTCGATCACTGGTTTTCTGGCACACATCACAAGAGCGGACTAGCCTGGTGATCTCCTGGCCCATCCTTGGCCAGAAGAACGCTGCACTGATGCGGTCAAAGGTCTTCTTTTTACCCATATGACCGCCAAGAGCAGTGCAATGACCTAGCTTGAACACAGCCAGGCGGTACTTGGAAGGAACCACGAACTGCAGTCGTGTTTCACCCAGAGACGTCACAGTCTCTCGGTAGAGACGGTTCCTCTTCTTTACGAACCTCGTTCGATTCCCAAATGTCTCCTTGATGGTCCCAACTATCAAACTCTTGTGTACCGAAGTGAGCGTGCTGTCGTCCTCTTGCTCTTGGATGACATCCTGACTATTGATGAGATCAGACGATGTGCCAATAGCCAATGGGGTGACTCGAGGTTTTGTTTGGGCCATACCCCGAGTGACTGCAGCAGCATTAACTTGGGTCAAAGCGGCAGCATCAGTTTGGGTTGCAGCATCCACTGCACAACTGTTTCTTGCTCCCTTGATATTCCCAATGATGAGATCGTATATAGGTTCCCTCATGACTGCTGCAGTGACCCAACCTGAGAAGAAGGGGGTGTCCACCTCAATCTTGGCCACTGGAACCGTTTGAGTGTAACTATTGGCTAATTTAACACTTACTTGTGCTCCGGTGTATTGATGTTGCCTCACCAATTCCTTCCTGACAATACAGCCCGATGCCCCACTATCTCACATGACAGTCGCTGGAACTCCTCCAACGTATCCAGGTTTAACAAGAAATGTGGGGTGACCCCTCGAGGAGAGGTTGGAGGCGGCAGTTAGTCAGTAGGGGTGTTGGGGTAGACATGATTCGGTATGAGCCCCTGCTTCAGGTTGCATGACGATCGGCCCTGCTGGAAGGTCAGGCCACTCCCCGCCCACAGTTTGAACACCGGAGGCTTCCTGCTGCTGGTCTCTTTGTGGATTATTATTGCTGGCACCTTGGCCTACGAATTGAGCCACGGCGGCTTCCTGCCGCCGGTTCCATCGTGGATTGTTGGTCTGGCGCCAACTGTCCTGATACTTCGGGGGCCTTGGTGCTGTTTCTGTTGCTGTCTTTGCGGTTGTGGTTGCTGGTTATTTCCTTGTTGCCTGGGTGGGTTCGGTGGCTGTTTCTGTAGAGGTTGTTGACTTTGTTGGTTATCTGTCGACTCCCTGTTCGACCACCGCCTCCGAGTGTGGTACCCGAAAGCGCTGAAATGAGCGTCTGATTTGCTTGCCATTTCCTTCGACGTCTTGACTCCATTAGCCCTGATTTGAGCCACAAGTTCAGGGGGACAAGACCTTTCTAACTGCGTGCGCACCATTAAGTCTATAACCCCTTCCATGGACTTGGGTGTTTCATCCTTACTCATCCACTGAGCCACATAGTCCCTTAAACGATCCCGGAACTGTGCAACCGTTTCATTTTCTTCCAACATTGCCCTGTAGAACTGATGCCTGGCCTGCTCAGTAGTCAGCCCATATGCCCGCAGCAGTGCAGACTTCATGTCAGGGAATTTATTTTCAGGATGCTCTAGTCGTCGAAGAATCCCTAAAGCTTTCCCATCAAATAGGCTCAGGAACTCAAATTCCTTAATGCTGTCATCAAGCTCGTAGGCTTCTGCGAGATGCTCAAACCGGGAAATGTACATTTCCATGGATTCGCCCTCCTTAAAGGTGGGCATCTGGGGAAATTTCCTATAAGTGACGTTTTGAGTGGGAGAATTTTGGTTCCTTTCCGCTAAGGCCAGTTGGAACGCCCGTTCCCTTTGTCTCTCTTCACGTTCCAGCTTCTTTTCTTCCTTCTGAAAGTCTAGCTGGGCTAAGAGTTCTTCGTGCTCGCGTCGCTTGTCTTCTCTCTCCGCAGCTTTGTCTTCTCTCTCCTCAGCCTTCTCCATGTATGCAACCGCCTCAGCCCCCTCCAGCCCGAGGGCACGTGCTTCCTCAAAAGCCGCTGCACGAGCTGACATGGTGTAGGTGTGGGCGATACAATTGTGCAATCATCCACGGTCTTTGTCCCTGTTCGGGCGCCAATTGTTACCTTTTAAATGCAGGAAAGTGGCTTTCTTACCGTAGAACTCGGATACCTTCACACTGGTTACTCACCCAAGAGATTATGGTGTATCACTACGTAGAATTTTGCTCTGCTTCCGGCATTCAATGCGTTATGTACTTGATAAATGATGGTTTAATGAATTCCACTAACTTCCAACATCCATCTAAGTTATTGGTTATACTTTGTCATAACCAATCAGTCATTACCCTTGGTAATAATAATAATAGAGGGATCACAGATACGGGCAGATGATTGCACTTACGTTTATTTGGCACAATTCCATACACTGGACTTATAATTTGCATGGATAGGTCAGTCACTCACATTCACGCCACAGTACCGTAAGTTATAAGGGAGAGTTTGTCAACCTGGTAAATTAATCGTTTAGATCTATTAGGCCGGCCTGGAGTGCTCTTGTAGCAAACAGGCCCTCACCATTGATCACTTCCTTTACAGGACGTGTTAACTTGTCGCTGGACTTAACAAAAAATCTCGGGGATTTGCACACACAGACCCGTAGCACTGGTAGGACTGTATGGCCCCTGATCTTAAGTCCGCGGAGCAGGAGGTCTTCTCTAACCCAAGGTCTAAAGCCCACTGGCTAAATTTGCTTTTTTTTGAGGAGTGAAGCGATGAACAGTACACCACTGTCTCACTGGCCTGCCCCCCCCCCTACATGTCCCAGTTATGGCTGGCCGGGTGCCTTATCTCTACCGTAAACAAACATTTGGGATGGGTTGTGCGGGAGGCCCAACGCAACCCATGACACTAACCTAATTTAATTATCACAGAAATGTTAGGAGTAATATTTAAGAACGGGTGCCCGGGTTAAGGAGCCAAGTTAGGAAACTTTCCAATAGAAGAAAACTTCTTCAGTTTAATTAAGAACATCCCAAAAATGGCGGAGGAAATAAATTTTTACCAAATAAAAAAAAATGATCAAGAACCTAACCTCAGTCAATCAAGAGTACCGTCCCCATATATATGAGTGTTGGCGACCACAGTCCTCCACTCTAAACTTTCTCGGACTGTTTTTAACAATCCCCCAAGGTTTTAATTTCATCATCCACCCCAGTCGTTGCCTTCCCCTGGCCCTTTTACCCTCAACTTTGTCCATTAATATTTCTGTTATTATCCCCTCGTCCCTAATTATATAACCAAAGTATCTCATTTTTTTATGTACAGTTGGGGACATTTCCGACTAGTACACTCAGCGTTGTCAATCCATTCTTTCCGTGAGGTGTGAACCCCTGCGAGTATCTGAACGTGAATCTGAAGCCTCTAAGTTACTCGGTGAGACTTGAGGTGCACACAGTAGCCTGGGACCACAATGATATAATTTGTCTCCATACATGTGCCCGGCAACGTTGACATAGATAATTAGTGTAGTATGGACGCTTTTCATTCACCTAACGTGGAGTAAATAATACCTGTCCTGCAGTGACAATGTAATGCTGAAAAAGGAAAAAATCTACCACTTTATTTATCCTCAAGCAGAATAAGGTTGAGCTTTTATAGGTGTTTACCAAATCTCACTTACGTAACGGGAAATGCATCACCTCTGATCATTACACACATATTTTCACTATTAATATTGTATAGTATATTTTTGTAGCCTACACAAAAAAAATCACTCATAAATACAATTTCTCTTCATGCCTCGGCACATTTCGTCATGACTCAGGTTTATCCCAAAGTTGACATGAAGAGCATGACTAATGTCCACATACTATAGCAGACAGGCTGTAATAATGTTATGTTGTTTATCTCAATGACACTACAACCAAATGGTAAGTATTAGCATTCAGATCTTGAGTATTTCTTACTTAACACAACAGTGTGGCGGTGCAACTGTCCCCTATCCTCTGTCCAGTGCACAGAGACCTCCCCTCCCCTACGTCCCCTTACGTCACACCACCTCCCCTAAATATCCCCCTGACATTATTTCGGTTATTTACATTAAGAGAGTTACAGGGTGTATTAAAAAGGTATTTGAAGGCTAATTTTGTTTTTCAATTTCTGTGTGTGCGTGTGTGTGTGTGTGTGTGTGTGTGTGTGTGCGTGTGCGTGTGTGTGTGCGTGCGTGCGTGCGTGTGTGTGTGCGTGCGTGCGTGCGTGCGTGTGCGTGCGTGCGTGCGTGCGTGCGTGTGTGGACCTCGTCACACATGACAGCCTTTACATCAGACCTGTGTGGTCTGTCATCCCTCCACCTCGACCCTCCACATAAAACCTTCACTGAACGAAAAGCTTATAATTTTTAGCCCCTCTCCTCAGAGTTATGAGTTAGTGTTAAAATGTATTATAATTGACCTTCCTTCAGTTTCGTTTATCTAGGTGTGTGCTTAAGAAAATACCTTATGTTATATGTAAACAGTTCCCGTAGTTTGATATAAGAACATAAGAAAATAAGGAGTCTGCAATAGGCCGGTTGGCCTGTGCATGGCAGCTCCTGTCGAGAGTTACTACCACTCTCTATCATCCATGAATCTATCTAGCCTCCTTTTGAAACTTTCCAGAGTTCCCGCACTTACTACAAAGTTGCTAAGCTTGTTCCACTCGTCCACCACCCTATTTGTGAACCAGTTTCTTCCTATCTCCCTCCTAAACCTAAACTTATCCAACTTGAATCCGTTGCTCCGAGTCCTATCCTGCTCGGATATTATAAGAACTTTATCTATATCCCCTTTATTGATTCCTTTCACCCACTTAAATACTTCTATCATATCTCCCCGCACTCTTCGTCTTTCTAGGGAATGCAAGTTAAGTTTCTTTACCCTATCCTGATATGGAAGGTTTCTAAGTCCCTGAATCATTTTTGTCATTCTTCGCTGCACCAACTCTAGTGAATTTATATCCATTCTATAATAGGGGCACCAGAACTGAACCGCATAATCGAGGTGCAGCCTAACTAGCGCAAGATATAGTTGCAATAAGACCTCTGCACTCTTGTTACTTACACTTCTAGATATAAAACCCAAAACTCTGTTTGCCATATTTCGAACATTAACGCACTGTTTTCTAGGCCGTAGGTCCGGGCTTACAAGTACCCCTAGGTCTCTTTCACAAGTCGACTTCTCTAGGTTGATGTTGTTCAGGCTGTATACATTATAAGTATTTGTTCTTCCAATATTAAGTACGCTGCACTTGCTGGTGTTGAATTTCATTTGCCATTTTTCAGACCACCCCTGCAGTTTATTTAGATCCTCCTGTAATGCATTTGCATCCTGCCCTGAATTAATTTACCGCCCTATTTTGGTGTCATCCGCAAACTTGCTTATGTCACTGCTGATCCCAGTATCTAACTCGTTTATGTAGATTATGAACAAGAGTGGGCCTAGTATGACCCCTAGAGGGAACCTGGTTACACGGCCCCTCAGATTTAACTTCATCTACCTTGACCCTCTGCGTTCTATCAGTGAGCAGTTTTATCAATTTAAAACTTTCCTCGATACCGCAGGCCTTGAATTTTTCTCAAGCCTCTGATGCGGTACTCTGTCAAATGCTTTGCTAAAGTCTAAATCTAATAACATCGTAATTTTCGTCATTATCTACTACCTCGACGACTTTCCAAAAAATCGCTAGCAGATTTGTTAGACAAGATTTTTTCCTTTGTAAACCCATGTTGAGAGTCGTAAGATTAATTTGCTTCTCTAGATGCTATCTTTTCTCGTTGATTCAGAAATTTCCCTGCGACGTCAAACCCAGTCAGCCGGTAATTTGGCTTGCTGAAATGCTCTTATCTAAACTGAGAGTGAGGCGTGTATAGGGTGATAAACTGAGAGAGAGGTGTGTATAGGGTGATGAACGGCGAGAGAGGCGTGTATAGGGTGATAAACGGCAAGAGAGGCGTGTATAGGGTGATGAACGGCGAGAGAGGAGTGTATAGGGTGATAAATTGAGAGAGGGGGGTGTATAGAGTGATAAACTGAGAGAGAGGCGTGTATAGGGTGATAAACTGGGAGAGAGGCGTGTATAGAGTGATAAACTGAGAGAGAGTGGTGTATTAGGTGATAAACTGAGAGAGAGGCGTGTATAGGGTGATAAACTGAGAGAGAGGCGTGTATAGGGTGATAAACTGAGAGAGAGGCGTGTATAGGGTGATAAACTGAGAGAGAGGCGTGTATAGGGTGATAAACTGAGAGACTGGCGTGTATAGGGTGATAAACGGAGAGACAATCATTGTGTATGGTAGGAAGAAGAACTGTGTAGATGATCTTATGATGACACAGATCACCGTAACTGTATACTGTTTACTAGGCCTTTGGTACTGAAGGAAGCAGCATAGTTGGCACTAAACTTGACCTCATTCTCTTCCCCAGCAGTAAAGTTAGGTGGCTGGGTGGACTGGAGTGTAGAGTACAGGGAGAATTTTAGGATAAGAGAGGGGAACTGCAGTTACACCCTCAGATATAAAATAAATTATGTCCTTTTCGCTAACAGAAAGAAAAGGTTATTCCTCTGTCGCAAGAGAACATAGTGAAGACACAACCAGATCATTATCCATAAAACGCACGATGTACATATTCACCTTCATTTCCACGTCACCTCTTGTGCTGCCCTTTCCCTTCTCCCTCCCACCTCCCTTTGCTCCCAACACCTGAAGTTGCCCCCTCATCCCCATCCTCCACTCACAGCCAATACGTGAGGTAGCTCCACCCACCTTCATGAAGGTTGGTTGGTCGAAGGGTCGTCAAGGGTATATAGAGCGGTGCACTCCCTCAGCAGGTCCACATCATTACCAGTATTAGCTCTCATACTGACCCTTCACCCAACCCAGTCAACCATGATCAGGTGAGCCACAACTGTGAAGCAATGAAGGTAGTTTATAGGAAGTGAGGCGACGCACAGGTCTAGTAGCCACATTGATAACTGAGGCGATTTCACTCAAGGGAAGAACTTCAAACTAACTATCAAATTTTGTAAGACAAGCTAGCTAAGACAGTCTGAAGTTAGCTGAGACACTCTGAAGTTAACTGAGACACTCAGAAGTTGGCTGAGGCAATCTGAAGTTTGCTGAGACAGTCTGAAGTTAGCTGAGACAGCCTGAAATTAGCTGAGACAGTCTGAACCTAGATGGTAAAGTCTGATGCTAGATGAGAGTCTTAAGTAGCTGAGACAGTCTGAAGCTAGCTAAGACAGTCTGAAGCTAGCTGAGACAGTCTGAAGCTAGCTGAGACAGACTGAAGCTAGCTTAGACAGTCTCTGACTAATAAATTTGAGGTTTATTACAACGTCAACACTGGTGTATATCTCCAGCAAGTTGATGGACTCTGTCGACTGATTCCTTTACCAACTGAGAATGTTTAGAATAAGTGAATTAGACGTCTAAGTTGTTGAGCACACAAGTATTAGTTCAATACCCATGAATGGCAGATGTTTCGACTTGATCTTATTCCCGTATTAGTATTAGGAGAATATTTGGTGGCCAGGGGATTAGTTCAGGATATGGTAAATCAGGGGGAAATGAAGGAAAGTGTGAGAATGACAACTTAAGGTTGAATGATGTACTTGAACAGTAACTTCTTGCTCTCTGGCCTTGGATTGTATTCCTATTTTTCAGTTGCCAATATTCAGAGTAGAAATGACGACCTCTGACCAGGCTCTCTTCTGGAGCTGGCTGGATCATCGTTTCTTTTATCTTAATAAATGTAGAAAGAAGGGCTGGAGAGGCTGGGGATTATCTCCGTTGATCACTTGCATCTTTTTATGAGTTTTATTTAAATGTTTTTTAAGAAGTGAAAGAAAGTGAATACACACATTAGAGATGTAAGATCCAACTTTGTACTCAGGTTGACGAGAAGGTAGTCTTATTTTTATTTATTTATTTTTTAATGAAGTTTGTGTTTAATTTCCAGTTTGTTTTATAAGATTCTATTTGTTAAACCTGGTTATCTCATAGCTCTATATATGTTACTGTATTCTCCGTGTTTTATGATTATTAGTTATATCTTGGTACTGGTGGTGGGGTGAATGTACCTGTATAACCCTGACTGCCGCAGTTTGTCCTCCCTGACACGGGTAGCCAGCTCCCATAATCGCCGGTTGTGATATCTCAGTCTGGGAAGATTTTTGGTTCTTGCCTGGACCACCCGGGGGTCCGTGGTCAACAGTAATACCACGGAGCACAACCTTGGGACCAGTGTAATATGTGTGCAAGTTTCAGGTCTCTAACTGCTTCCGTTTTAGACCTATAGTTGGGACAGACACATCTCCAAGTGTAGTTTGTCTGATCTAATTTCTTGATTGGCCACATTTGGGATTCCCCTTTACAGTACAGGGCGTCCTCGCTTAATGTCGGGGTTACATTCCTGATAACGCCTCGTTAAGCGAAAAACGTTAAGCGGATCAATTTTCCCCATAAGAAATAGATAAAATACGAGAACGTTCCTGAGCCTCCCTTTGACCCATGATAAAGTTACATATACAGAAAAGCATTGCCATTTCTAAAGAGAATAGTATATAGAACTACAGTACTAATTTTGTATTGGTGCCCACTTTTGAGAGGAGGTGGTAGAGGGAGTGTGTGGTGAGTAGTGGAGCGAATTTCTTTAAGTTTAACAAATTTATTGGCAGAGCTTGTAGTACAGTTTGCCTATTCTGAGTAATTTAGTCAGGTCTTGACACTGAGGGTGGTATCACTTCTCACTGCCACGCAGGACAGAGTTTCATACACAAAGAAATACATCATATTCATTAACAGCTATATATGTGTATAGAGGTTAGATTCATGTGCGTAATGCCACTGTTCACTGCCATACAGGACAGAGGTTCGTACACAAAGAAATGCATCATATTCATTGACAGTATATGTATATATAGGTCAGATTCATGTGGGTAATGTCACTCTTCACTGCCATACACAGAGGGTCGTACACAAAGAAATGCATCATATTCATTGACACTACATATAGGTCAGATTCATGTGGGTAATGTCACTGTTCACTGCCATGCAGGACAGAGGTTCGTACACAAAGAAGGAAATAAATACATCATATTCATTAGCAGTATATATAGGTCAGTGGTTCACATACATTGGAGTCATATTCTAAATTGAAGACTAATCAGTGTGGGCTAGCAAATTTGGGATAAAAAGCAAGAATGTCCTAAAGCACACGTGATTCAATGAAGTAATTACATAGTTCAAGATACAATAAGTCAGGTGGCCTGAAGTCTTTGACAGTGTCACATTCAATAATATAGTGTTCAAGTGTATGCTTTAAAGGTTTATCACAAAGTTTACATGCTGAGTGTTCCGGTATGGGTACAGTGTTACTAACTTGCCAGATGTGTCTGTATCCTAGCCTAATTCTGGCCACGACTACATCACATTGTCTGGTTCTGTCCTTATGCTGGCCATACCGGTACCCCTTGTCACAAAATTTGTCATATTTACTAATGCTACAACTGCCAGGTCTCTCTGCATTTCTCACTTCTTCTAGATCAGAGTTCATGACTGACTTGAATGTTTTTAATTACGGCATTGGACAGGCCAAGGTCACGGTCAACATTTTCTTTCTTACATGCCTCATTGGCCAGTCTATCAGCACGGTCATGATACCTGATTCCAACATGGGAAGGGATCCACACAAATTCGATACGAAAGTTGTTCTCATTGGCAGTTATCACATTCCTTTTAATATCACATACAACTTTAGACATAGAGCCTGATGGGCTGTTCATTGATTTCAAAGCACCTTGAGAGTCACAAAATATCACCCCACCTCCATTTTCTTTAAGGTAGTCTGTGGCTAAGTAGATTCCAGTTAGTTCAGTTTGTGTTGTGCTGGCCCAGTTGTTCAGCCTTTGCTTGTTTGGCACTATCATCTCTTTTTCTTTATATATTACAATTGCACAGCCTGATCTACCTGTGTTTGTCTGCACAGAACCATCAGTAAAAGCATAACATTCACTTGATTTAATACTCTCTATGTGTCTGTTAATAGTTTCTAG